>NW_013666803.1:0-2688 GCF_000517525.1 Limulus polyphemus
TCCAAGTATTTTCCTTATTATTTGTTTCTCCATCTATTGAGAGATAACTGAACTTTCAAGTATTTTTTCTTATTTGTTTCTCCATCTATTGAGAGATAACTGAACTTCCAAGTATTCTTCCTTAATTTTTTCCCCATCTATTGAGATATAACTGAACTTCCAAGTATTTTTCCTTATTATTTGTTTCTCCACCTATTGAGAGATAACTTTCAAGTATTTTTTTCTTATTTGTTTCTCCATCTATTGAGAGATAACTGAACTTCCAAGTATTCTTCCTTAATTTTTTCCCCATCTATTGAGATATAACTGAACTTCCAAGTATTTTTCCTTATTATTTGTTTCTCAATCTATTGAGAGATAACTGAACTTCCAAGTATTCTTTCTTAATTTTTTCTCCATCTATTGAGAGATAACTGAACTTCCAAATATTTTTCCTTATTATTTGTTTCTCCATCTATTGAGAGATAACTAAACTTCCAAGTATTTTTTCTTAATTTTTCCTAACATAGATATCACAGCTGAAAGTAAACATAATCTATTTTTGGATTAATTTGGAGGCCAGCGAAGCTGTAACGGTTCCTCCTAAACGGTAGAAGTACCCCGGAGCACTGGACCAACGTTTGGGGAGATTTCCAACTTCACCCCGGGTTACTGTATGTGCATACAATCATAACCCCATGCCGGGGTCAGAGGATTGATGGGGAGGACATCATATGGATCGCAGGCGGTGAAATATGATCCCACGCATACACATACAGCTCCAGGCTCGGCCCCACTGAAGATTTGAAAGAAAGAAGACCTCTATATAATGTGTTGATTTGATGATTAAGAAACTGATGTTATTAAACTGAGACATCAATAATATGTATACAGATCGTTCACTTGCAAAGATACTTCGGGTGCTTGATACATTAAATATTAATTTAATTAATTCTTTGTTTATTTACATATTTTTAGCGAAATTGGTTTTTCAGACATCATTGTTGTGAAGAGAAATGTTCCAAACTGTCATAGTTAACACACAAAAACATTATGTGCTGCCATCTAGCGACGGTAAGCGAAATTATTATGAAATGTAGAAGTAATTCTCCTGAGTGGTGGTTTTCCTTTTTGTTATTTTCTCATAAAAACACGAGTAATAGGAGAAGATAATAACATTGCTCTTATATACAAATTGGGCGGGCAATTTTTTCACATCTTGCCTATCTGTCAGGAAAAGTAATTTTCATCTTAACATTAAAAATACTTTTGTGCATCAGAAAATTTCGAACTTTCATATGCGAAATTTTTATAATATCCAAACAGTTACCAAACGTTTCCTAAAAGAAAACTTTATATTTTATATATTGTCTTCAGTAATTAATTTCTGTTCGGGTTCAGAAAATTTTAACGATCTCGCAACCACTATAAAAAAATTTACTACACATAGCATATTTCAAGTCAATCTGTTAAGAAATACGAGATATAAAATCTCTCATTTTGATTGAATTTCTTCCTCTTTTTTTTTTCTTCTTCGCACCGAAAGTACGGAATATTTATTTGATAGAAAAACATACTTAACTTTCATGGCTTTTTTCAACTTTTGCACTGATAGATCATTACAACCTACAGTACGGTGTCAAATTTTGTCTAAATATAAGCCACAAGTGCAAAGTTATTCAACAAAACCCGCTCAATCTTAACCAAAGTTTTTGCGCACGCTTACGCAAAACGTCACGTAAGCTATAAGTCTGAAATATTTACTACAGCCTCACCTAAGAGTAAAGATTGACTATTTTTAGTTTGTTGTAATTCGTATTAAAGACGGCTGATTTAAAGTAGAAAAACTATAGGGTGAAAGTACGTAATTAATAATTTAAAAAATACATATCATCAAGAGCTGTAAATCAGGAGGACTTAGTTCGTAAATTTAAATATATATTATTTTCGAGAATGCTTTAAGACGATATCGAAATAAAGATATATATAAAGAATAAAGAGGGTGTGAAATCGTATAGGGTCTAGTCGAACATATCTACTGTAAATATGTGATAATTTGGATTACCACAGCCCGAGCTACAGAAAGTGGAAAATTGCTAAAATATCACTTCTGTTAATAACACACAGATTGTTCTGGCCGCACGACACATTACCGTGTGTCTTGATATATTAACAAACTTACATTTAACATTATATGATCAAAATTAGATAGTATTTTCATAAACAAAACTACATAGGTAAAATAAATAGTTTGAAATGTACACGTATATATATATAAATAATGAAAATACTAACACGCTTATGTAAAATCTAATTATAGTAAAATTAAAACATATTTATAGCCATTAAGAAATAACTTAGTACAATTAAAAATTGAAAGATAAGTCTTTCAAGGAAAACGAACAATATATTTAGAACACTTTAAACAGTTAATTACTTGGTTTTGCCTACAATCTTCATATATACTCAATAGTCTCGGATTAATTAAGGCCATATATTTCAGAACTTTAAACAGTTAATTACTTGATTTTGCCTACAATTTTCAACATATACTCAATAGTCTCGGATTAATTAAGGCCATATATTTCAGAACTTTAAACAGTTAATTACTTGATTTTGCCTACAATTTTCAACATATACTCAATAGTCTCGGATTAATTAAGGCCATATATTTCAGAACTTTAAACAGTTAATTACTTGATTTTGCTT
>NW_013666803.1:3532-8532 GCF_000517525.1 Limulus polyphemus
TCACCAAACTATGGCCCATGGGCCAGATCCGGCCTGAAAGGTCAGTTCATCCAGCCCACCGCTGCACTGTGCTACAAATGAGCTAAAATATAATTATTTATATGGAAATATCAATGATTGTAGATAAACTTACTATGTAGAAAAAATTAAAATAAGTGTAAGTAAAAATGTCCAAATTTGTCCAATCTGATTTTTGCATCTGACAGTAATATAAGTTTTAGGAAAATCAGTGAAATAAAAAATTCGGCGACTTTGGATATCGGAGCGCTATTTGTGTAAGTACCTGAAATGAGAGTTCATTCCTGCAGTCACCTCTGTGTGCATTGTTGTAATATGATACAATGCTTACAGGCAGTTGATACAAGTAGTGTGACGAGTGTGCGCGTGGTTACACAACTTTATGATAGAGAAGACGTGTGCGTGTATTGTGTGTGCTTTTACATATATTCGTGTGTTGTACATATGTGTTTATATATTTATAGTTAAATCTAGAATACTGGTTCAATACACGGATTAAACCCGAACAGGCGACTTTGGATATCAGAGCGCTTTTTGTTTAAGTACCTGCAATAAAGTTTCCAAGAAAAGCAATTACGAGCCTGCTGCAGCGATCGTGTTTTAACTTGCATTGCCGTGTTTAAACCGGTTTGAAGAGTGCCGTGTATAAAATGGAATGACTTCAGTGTTTGTTTGTTTTGAATTTCGCGCAAAGCTACACGAGGGCTATCTGTGCTACTCTTGGGCTACTCTTTTACCAACGAATAGTGGGATTGACCGTCACATTATAACGCCCCCACGGCTGAAAGGGCGAGCATGTTTGGTGTGATGTGAATTCGAACCCGCGACCCGCAGATTGCGACTCGGTCTCCCAAACCACCTGGCCGTGCCGAGCCTGCAAATATAATTAATTTTGCGAAACTATACTTAAACCCACAGGGTCTGTGTATCATTATAATAGCAATAAATTTCAAATATTTGCAGATATATGTCGTGATTAATAACACAATACTATTTTAAGAAATTGAGTGGTAACTGCCTGCCATCTAGTGTTTACTTGAGTTAATAATGTAAAAAATTATATTCCGGTATCGAAAGAATGAAATATTATAACCAGATATAAGAGCAACTCTAAACAACGATAATTAGATTAAAAAATCCTTTTAACTATAAAATATTTTTTATTTATATACAAATAGTTTTAAAAAGTCGGCAATTTTAAACTGCATTAGCAAGCAAAAAAGTAAAATATATCGTGTTCATCATTATATGTTGCAAATAAAACCCTCCTGATGTAACAAAATCTCATAATACAGATTTTTCAGGTTTATGTGAATAAACAGCTAGGAGAGAAAGCACCAAAAGAGAAAATTATTTGAAATTAAAAACTACAAGAAACGATTCTACTTACTATTTTTTTGTCATTTATACTAACGTAAATATACAATAAAAACTCTTACCCAGCCGACAAAAACCTATGACAACAGTCTTTCCAAATACAGTGTCTTGCAAAAGTATTCACCGCCTGCAAAGTTCCACATTTTGTTGCTGTCTGAGCTTGCAATCATGAAACTTTCAAATGGGACTTTATATTTAGAATCTACACAATCTACCCCAAACTGAGAAAGCTAAAAAAACAACAAAAAACGTTGATATTATGTAATTATGTTAGATTTTTCAAAGAAAATTAGAATATTATTAATTGCATAAGTATTCAACCCCTTTGCTATAGCAATCCTAAATCAGTTCAGTTGCAAAAAATTTGAAAGGTCACATAATTAGTGTAACAGCCTCTATCTGTGTGTAATCAAAATGGTTTAATTTGACTTCAGAGTAAATGTATTTGTTCAAGCCACAACTCTCACAGTGATACGACAAACCAACCATGTAGAACAAGCTACAAATCCCTATGTCGACTCCATGTCTATAGTAATTATCAATTTTAGTGGAGTCAAAATATGGATTTGTAGCTTGAGAAAATAATGTAAACACTATTTCCAGCCTAGTTTTTTTTTTATAGTCCTCAGTTGTAAGCTTGAAAATATAATCTTTGCATTTTGATTTAACTTGTTTCTCTATTTGTTCGATGACGAAGAACCCCTTTGTACCTGATGATGACAAAACCTTATCGAAACGTTGTACATTTGCTGTTATCTTAAACTTATATTAACGTTTTTCTTCATTACCCATTCAAGCCGTCTCCAACTATTATTAGTTCACTACTTGTTGTTTGACGATCCCTATTCCCCTTTTTAAAATAATAATTTCTAATTATCTTATTTCTTAAGTTTTTTATGTCCATTTATGGAGAATAACTTTTAAGTTACATACATGCATATGCATTCAGTTGAATGTTACATGTTTTTCAACAGTTTACTGCTGCATTGGCTTTTTATTTTCCAACCAACCATTATGTGCTGAGCCAGGAGGTTTCGCGCAAACACGTGCTCAACAAGCGTCGAGTAGAAAGGTAGCCGCTCTCAAAAACATGACATACATTATGTACTTATAACCACGTAAACTAACTTTCAATGAAAAATAATCAACTTCTTAAATAGGTTATACACATTCGCAACGTTTCATATAGTATATCTGTGTATGTTTTGGTGCAAAATACCAAGCCGATTTTGCTGTAGGTTTGTGAAACAAAACTATGAATAATAATAATAAAATAATACTAAAATACGCACTCATAATTTCAGCAAAATACGAAAATTAGTGCAATAAATCACCACCCACAAGAGTAGAGAAATCTACTATAGTAATCGCCTACTGTTAGAAAACTCACTGAAATAGTCACAGAAAACAACGTAGAGACGAAGTAAAACAACGAACTCAAGAAACAATGAAGATTTGTGAACTCGAGAAATGATGAATTCTCAGTGTAGCAATTTCCAATCAATGCCCCCCTGTGGCACAGCGGTATGTCTGCGGACTTACAACGCTAGAAACCGGGTTTCGATACCATGATGGGCAGAGCACAGATAGCCTATTCTCTAGCTTTCTACTTAATTCCAAACAAATTCCAATTAATGCACTATCTGTTGCACAAATTATTTTCCAATTAATGCGTTTCAATAAAACAATGGAGGAAAGTGAAGGACTTATAGAAATTCTTCAGGGTGAAAATACGAAGGCACTTGAGTTAATTTTAAAACTACCCTATGACATACTCAATACTGCATTCATTACCACTGTCCAGGTTTCAGTAAAATATTCGTAGCCGTTTTTTCTGTAACGGCTTGAATAACTATAATCAGTTATAATAAGGCCAGAGAAACTGTTATAAATATACACATTATTTACTGTAATAAAATGAAGAGTTTCCAACTAGTATAAGGGTGCTTAAATGACTTCTACATTTCTGTGATGCTGAAATGGCTTCGAAGAGTTTATGCTGGGACGCGAAAAAAAAAGAACTTAGAAAATTCAAGAATCAACTTACAAATAACCCTACAACCTTCACAGGAGTTTGTGTAGTAGATGTGCATAGATTTTGGCGCAGTATACCTAGCCGTTTTGCTGTAGGCTTCGGTGCTTGAATGGTTTAGAAGAGAAACTTTGCCAGTAGCGATGAAAACAAAGTGAAAAATCTCTCCTTCTCTTTCAAGAATCAACATAAAAATAGTCCTATGACCTGCTGACCTGTGCTAGTTTTTCAGTACGTCTGCCTAGGTTTGAATAAAATGTGCATAGCCATTTTTTGTAGGCTTGTGAAAAAAGAATAGTATGAATAATAATACTAATACGAAGAACAAATGGATGAATTTTGAAATTTGTCTAATAATCAGAAAATCAACTTTTTTTGCTATTATCAATATTTTAGCAGTCGTAACCATTGAAATAGAAGGTCTTGAGTTTTGTTTCGAGAACAAACCTTCTTTTTAAAATGGTTTTTGCTCATATTTACTATTATAATTTTTGTGAAATTCCTTGGCGATCCCTATTATGAGCCAATATTGTGGTTTATGATATTTGTTCAGGATGAGGCCGAGTAGGCATTCCATCATTGATATTGTTACATCTCCGTTTGTTAATTAACTTTCCGTAACTTCGTTCCAACGAAACTTTAGCGACACAAGTCCTTACTTAATAAAACTGGTTTATTCTTTCTGAATATAACTTCACGATACACTTGATTTCAACATTAGCGCTAAAACAAACGCTATAACGAACGTTAACTTCAACAATACTTTCTCACTGCAGATCAATTACTCACTACCTACACATATTATTCCCGTCACGTTGTGAGCGTCTTATTTATATACCAGACTAACATATATCTAGTAAATACTAGGGCATTCACGAAGGAACGGGATAGTTCAAGAAAGCAGGTGGCATGACACTAGTCACGTGACCTCGCTGACGCAACACTGCCTCCTCCTTAGTATTGTTCGTCCCGAACAATAGCCACATACAATAAACCAATAACAATTAACAATAACTTAATTAAATGTACAGAATTACAAACACAAAATTACAATTCAACAAAGTCTCTTAATTTTATGGGACGTATCTTCTTCCGTACTGGTCTTCGTCTCGTTGGCTTCTGCATCATGTGGGGTTCATCTGCTTCATCAGTAAATGTCCTATCATCGGTAACAGTCACATCAATGGTAGTAACTTCAACAAGAGCTTCATCGTTTCCCTTCTCAAAACTGAGTAGAGTTTCTTCTTCGACTGTGGCTTTTTCAGGTGGCACGTCTTCAGCAGCGTCATTTGTTCTGTTGTCCACTTCGTCCCAACTGAACTGTCCTGGACCGTGATAATGCCAAAGCCTGTTGGCATGCACCACTTTTGGCTTACCTCGCTGACCACATTTTACCCGGAAAGTCACGTCTGAGAGACGATCCACTATGTCATATGGGCCTTCCCATGGATAAGACAACTTAGGAGACTGCCCTTTGGTCTTCCTGGGATTATACAACCATACCTTGTCTCCTGGTACAAAGCTGACTTCAGTAGATCTCTTATCATAAGTTAAATTCATCGAATCAGCAGAC
>NW_013666803.1:9522-10897 GCF_000517525.1 Limulus polyphemus
GGTGGTTCTAGAAAGCAGGTGGCATGACACTAGTCACGTGACCTCGCTGACGCAACAATATGAAATATGAAGAAGACAGACTAACCGCCCCCCACAAAATAGCACTTCATTATGCTTACAAATCATTGTTTTCCAGTTTATTATTACTGACTAGTGCGATATTCTGGTTCACGGATGTCTGACATACATCTATAATTATCTACCAGATTCCAAAAATGTTATACAGAGAATAAGATGAACACAGAGAGCAAAATAAAAATAAAGAAACACAAGTGACTGATTAAAAATAGAAATATATATTCTTACACAAATCACAATGTAGTGCAGTGGTCTTTGGGGGCAAAAAGAAGGGATTCTTCATATCTGCAGAGGACAAAGAGCAAAATTTGAATAAGAATGACATTATAGTGTTTGGTCTTGTCAAAGTCTTGGTAAGGTATCCCCCAGGATAGAACCTTAAAATTAGATATTAAAAGCTAAATAAGAAGAAAACCAATTAAGGTCATAACCTTCTTAATAACCTGATTAAGGTACACACATGGTGTCAAGACATTTACATGTAAACAAAAATAGAAAGTTTCATTAATATAAAAACGCTCCAATAGTAAGACTGAGGGTTTATAACACCAAAAATCGGGTTTCAATACCCACAACGGCTAAAGCACAGATAGCTCTTTGTGTAGCTTTGCGCTTAACAACAACAATAACAACTAATTCAACAGCAAAATAAAATGAACTAAACCAAATTAGATAAACTAAGCAAAAGGAAAACAAAAAAAGAACAAATACAGAGATACTTATAAAGTTACAGACTCTAAATAAAAGTCAACCTAAATCACAAAATAAATGGAACTGGAAACAAAATTAAATACAATTTTAGAATGAATTGAAATGCATCAAATTTATCCATAATAGAAAATCAAAATACTAGCTAATTGCACATTTAAATCTAAACATACAAAATATGTCTAAATATATCAAAAATTAACTTCGAAAATACAAAACAAATTTTAATTAAGAAGCACAAATTAAAATTAAAGAAAATAAAATTATACAAAATACAACATAGAAAATACTGAAAATTAAATACTGGAGATATATTTACACACTTACAATGTAATCTTGCAGATTATATTAGCCATCTGCTCTTCTCAGACTTATGAGTAGTCTTTACTGGACAAGGTGGGGGAAGACTTTGGTTGTGATCAATACTACCAGCCTCCCACTCTTAGCTACACAGAAAACAGACCCCCCCCCTTGTAATGGGTCTACATTACCAAATCTTAATGAAGAGAAGATACACTGAGTGGTCACAAGTAAATAGACACCTAATTTTTCGTCATTTAACTGATTTATGTTAACTAATTTGTGTTCA
>NW_013666803.1:11867-14882 GCF_000517525.1 Limulus polyphemus
CAATTCATGTGAATGTGACTGAAAATTTTCATTTTTTCTGAAAAAGTGGTGTCTATTTACTTGAGATCACGCTGTGTAGATGCTTCCTCCCTTTTAAGGTGGTCAATACTAATAGCCTCCCACTTTTAGCTATACTGAATAAAAATGCTCCCTCCCCTTTATTGTGATCAATAGTACCAGCCCCCCACTTTTAGCAGTACTGAACATAGACGCCACCCTACCCATTTAATGTGTTTAAAACTACCTCTCTCCACTTTTAGCCATACTGAACAAAGATGCCATCCCACCCATTTAAAGAAATGTTTCTAATTACCTTACTCAAAGAATCACCAAGCAGAAGTGTCATTCTCCTTTCCCTCATGAACAATCCACTCTGTTCAACTTTACAGGTTCTTATCGTCATAATTAACAACCTAGCTGTAACTAAAGTTTTCTTTGAAAGATTAAAGGACAAATAAGCATATTTCAGAATATTTACGTTTAATGTCTCTACATATTTATTCCATCTCTGAAGATCGGACTCATCTAACCTAAATAAAAGCCAGTGTGCGTCACGTGACGCTTAATTTCTCATATGCATTTATCCAGATAGTTTGTTTGTTTGCTTTGAAGTTAAGCACAAAGCTACACAATGGGCTATCTTTGTGCTGCCCACGACGGGTATCGAAACCCGGTTTCTAGCGTTGTAAGTCCGCAGACATACCGCTATGCCACTGGGGGCATCTAGATAGAATAGTTCGATTAGGGTCTGTCCATTACGATTTTAGACTGTGGTGCAAGGGGCCCGTGAAACCTTATAAGTGTAGTGATTGTTGGTATAATAAGCCTAACGTAAAGACGTAGTGGGGGATTACCTAGCCTAGAGTCAAGTGCATAAAATTTATCATAAAAGTAAAAATATCGATTCAATTTTAAACTTAAATCGTTTCTGAATTAATCTATTTTCCGTTATATCACCAACGTTTCTAATAAAAACAAACAACCCCCTTTAATCAATAGAGACCCTTAAATGAAGAAATCAACAAATATTTTCTCCGTTTTTTTGTCTTTACATTTCATTTTATACTTTCAGCAGATAGATTAACAATAATATTAGGTTATACTTTTGTTGCTAAGCGACATGATATAAAAGCCATTGTTGGAATGTAGTGTTACCAAAACGCGCTGGCTTTTCTATAAATTAAAAGTTGTTAATCTAACTGATTTTTAATAATAACTATTCTATGAATACGCCACGAATTCATTTCATGAATGCTCTTAATTTTGATTGGTTCACAAAGGAATTTACCAACGTTTGACTGCCTCGACTGCACTTTTCTGCCTCTTTGTTGGTTAAGCTTGATCTCTCAAAATTTCTTTATTTCAGTTAGCTATGAAATGTAAGGTTATGGTATACGATGGGGGTGGGGTAGTATTACTTGCCCCGTAATTTTTGACGGACTATATGCTAGTGATAAAATAAGTCTGGGATATTATAGCAACATATTTTCACCCTATAGTCTAGAAAATAATAAATGACAGTCCTACTCAATAACATACATGCCTATTTTATTTACTTGATCATTCTACTTCAAAATCCGTGGCTTTGAGCCTTTTTTGTATCTACACATAAATACTCGTGTATTATATTTTGTTGACATAGATATACTTCAGACAACAAGATTCAGTTCATTTTCTAACGTAATTTATTACTCTTATTCCACGAACATAGTTTTAGTGATGGGCAAAAATAAAAACTATTTTCGATCTTTTTAATTAGAAAAAGAACTTATAAAAACAATATTTTACACGAAGTTTAATTTACTTTTACTTAATACACTGTAGGGGAGACCGGGGCTAGTTGTTACGATTTTTAGAAAAAGTCCAATATCTAGGGAAATAACCCGAATCATACATTGAAACTGAATGATAAATATGTACTGTTACGCCTCCAGTCGTTAGTTAATTTTCCGTAAATTCGTTCCGACGAAACTTTAGCGACACAAGTCCTTTCTTAAATAAAACTGGTTTATTCTTTCTGAATATAACTTTGTGATACACTTAATTTTAACAGTCGCGCTATAACAAACGTCTCACAAACTCGACTTCATCAATACTCCGTTCAATTACACACTCTCTGACTGCAGTTCAATTACTCATTGCCCCGTCACGTTGTGACCATCTTATATATACCAAACTACCCCCAATCTAGTAGTCTCCCGATAATTCACGAAGGTTCGAGAAAGACGTGGCGTGATACTAGTCACGTGACCTCGCTGATGCAACAGTACTTTATCAAAATTATGTATTCTATATTGAACAAAATTGGTTACATAAAAGATTTTGTAAATATTTTGAAGTCAAGTCAAGTGTAACAATATGCCCCGGATGCGGGGTAAGTTGATATAATAGGTTGGGCATGTTGTTATACAATAAAAAAAATCTGGAATATTTACCAAAATTAGCCTACTCTATCATGTTAAATGTTATAATAGGCCTACTGTAGTTTTCTCATAACATTTAGCATGTTAGAGTATAAACCTAATTTCAGTAATTATTCCAGATTTTCAAAATTTTAATGCGATATAATAATTATAGGCTTAATAAATTTATTAATGATTACACCATAAACAATTTTAAAACGACAATTCAAACGTAATTATATTGTAATGAATTTATTATTGATTACACGATAAAATAGATCTTGAAACGTTATTTAAACATATAAGAATCATTGTTCCATGATCAAAAAAACTTTAAAACAAAAATAATTATAGTTCTAGTCTGTGTCACAATCACAATTTTCACAAACATATAGACCACGAGTTTCACCTGCTGTGCATTCATAATGAGCCCACTTATAACAGACTGTACATTGCACCCATTCTTCTCTGGATACAGAATTACTAAACAGATCTCCACATAGAAGGCACTCAGTTTCTTCCATCCGATTTTTCGCTTTTTTTTTGCCTTTATTACCAGCGCTAGCGCCTTTTCCGTGACCACTCTCTTTCGTTTTCTTTTTATCTCTGTCAT
>NW_013666803.1:15882-21834 GCF_000517525.1 Limulus polyphemus
GAAAATGTACATACCTTTTTTATTTCGTGACTGATCTTATTCATGCCGCCATTAAAACAAAGCTTGCGCAACACCTCTTCGATGGTCCGTGAACTATCGTCGTCTATTAATCTCAACAAGAGCTAGAGGCACTGTATCAACTTGCCCCTGTAACAACTAGCTTCGGTCTCCCCTACTCTGTTTTAAATATATAGTAATAGATACTGCTAATAGGTGCCGCCACTATACCATATATTCAGCACAGTAAAACAATGTTAATTAGACACTAAAGGAAACATTTGACAACGAGTGAAAATCAATACTTCAGTTTTTCAAGTAACTATGTTATTAGTACCGAATTGTTCAGCAATACGCGCTCCCCGTCCTCAGAAGTACCATAGTGGGGTATTGTTGCTGTTTATAATATTTTGGCTACAATCTCAATAATATCTTAAAATAAAAGTTGGGTCTAAATTTGTATAATAATCATCACATATCTAAGAAATAATTAACACATATTAAAAATTATTGCAAACTATATCCACCAGTATTAATGAAAGCAAATATAAAGAAAGACAGAGTGACTTATTAGTTGCGAAACATAAAAATACAGTCGTTAGCGCTGAAAACTATCTTGACAGGAATTTTGGTTTAATATTTTGACAACCAGGGGCGCTCAGAAACCGCAATTCTACTTCAGCCCTGAGCGCTGAAAATCTACACAGTTTACCATATATAATAGTGGTAATTCATACCATCAACAGAAACACTAAATATCAATAACAAAAGCACATTAGCCACCTATCGAGAGAATTATACCAATGGCCTTACATTGATTACTTAGGAAAAGTGACACCAGTTTGAGGAAATCTCTATACAATTCTCTGAAATGTCAAAAGAGCAGTAAAAACAAATTTGCTACTCGAATTTATAAGTTTAGTTAGTTTGAAATCAAAGATAAATTACTTCCGTTACATTTTAGCTATAAGATTAGTAACAGGAAAATAAAGTAAAATGCGCATATGTCTGTGTGTGTGTGTATATATATATATATATGTGTGTGTGTTGTAAAAATAGCTCATTAAGCGAACTGTAAAACATAAATCCTATAATTAACAACCAATAAAAAAGTTACTATGAGTACCGTGTATAATATTATCACACGCAAAGGCCACACCTCCTACACACATGGTCAATTTATGGAGCGGGTAGCCGGATCTAATAAATTAAGCCCAATCTTAAGAACTAGCCGAAGGATATAAGACATGTTTAGATAAGTAATATGTTGCTTATTAATACTAGAAATAAACGATCTTGTAACATCAGAATGCTTTTTTTTATTTCATTAAACACTTCGCTTTACACCTTCTTCAGAAGCGTTCTCTAAAACACAAACCGAAACTGACAGTTCAAAGCGTCAAATGGTTCAAATAATAACTTCTATTCGAATTTATAACGTAGTAGTAGTAGTGGTAATAAATGCCAATAAAAACCGCAAAACTGAAAATTTGTAAGTATTTTCCCATGGACCCAATGAACCTCCATACCAAATTTGGTGAAGATCCATCCACAGGAGGTGAAGTAGTGGTAGAAAACGCAAAAACGCCCATAAAAACCGTAAAACGCAAAACTTAAAATTTTTATGTACCTCCGAATGGTCCTAGTAAACCTCCAAATAAATTTTCGTGAAGATCCATCCACACCCTGCGAAGTAGTTACATGGACATACAAAATACAGTGCTTTTATATTTAGAAAGTATCCGGCTTCGCAAGAGTTATTAGGTTGATATATTTTAGCAAGTGCATAAAATTTATCATTAAAGTAAAAATATCGATCGAATTTTTAAACTTAAATCGTTTCTGAATTAAGGTATTTTCTATTATATCACCAAAATATTTAATAAAAACAAAACTCTTTAATCAACAGAGACTATAAATTAAGAAACCAACAAATATTTTTTCAGTTTTGTTGTTTATACATTTCATTTTATACTTACAGTACATAGACTAACAACAGTATTAGGTTATACTTTTGTTGCTAAGCGATATGACAAAAGCTATTGTTGGAACGCATTGTTAAGAAATAAACTAGCTTTTCTATATATTAGAAATTGTTAATCTAACTGATATACTACAGGTGTACCCACGTCGGTAAGATAAGTAATAATATCCAAGTGCACACCCATAGAGCCAACTTACATGGGTGCAAAATTTCAGTTTTTAGGGTCTTTCCTCTTGGAGTTATGGCGGTCACACATACACACAGACACGCCATTTAATTATTATAGACTAGCGAAAGTACTCGACCTCGCTCAGGTTATTAAGTTGATATATTCTAGATGACTATGTCAGCGTGTGTATTCTGAATCCATTTTAGCATAAAAGTACAACCTATATACTTTTGTTGCTTCTTTTACGACAGCAGAAGTCACGTGACGCTGGGACCATGCGCGCTGGAGTTTCTCGAAGGATCATGAATTTGCCCGGCAACTCTAGTCTGATCGAGATGCACTCTTTTTAAATATATAAGCCTGGCAGAGAGGCCAACGATAGATAGATAATTGAGTCAAGCGAACAGTAGGCACCTAAGTAAAGTGTGTGAATCACTGTGATTTATAGCGTGTGTTATGAAAGTTGTTAAGTTTAGACTGAAGAGGTATGTACTCACTGTGAGATTGCTATCTATTAAAAGTTTGTATCGAGGAAGAATAAACAGAGTTAATCAAGAAAGGACTTGTATCGCTGAAGTTCCCCGGAAAGAATTTCTACCGGAAATTAACAAACAAGTAGATACGTAACAGTGTCATTACTCTCCTTGAAAATAGTAACAAAGTGTCGGGTCCAATACCAACAATAATGGAAATAGTGTAACATTATATTCCCCTAGCAGGTAACTCGTTTTTGATGTCTGAAGCGATTTAAAGTTTAGGCCTAATTATCGATTTTTAGGCACCTGTATTGAGATAGTTGGAAACTTATAATAGTTATAAAATAGTGAAGTATTAAAATTATGGTGTCAAGGAGTGTAAAAATCAACTTCTTTGTTTGTTGCTATTTCACTTTTTTATTTTTCCTTCAGTACTGGCATCAACTCTTTATTTTTACTTTTTTTACTTTCCCCTAATGTATTAGTAAAGCGACGGGTCTATTACTACCAGTAAATTTAGGCGTAATTGTTGATTTTTCGGCTCCTGTATTGAGATAGTTGAAATGTATAATAGTTATAAAATAGTGAATTTTTTATATTATGTTTGTTTGTTTGTTTGAGTTTAAGCACAAAGCTACACAATGGGCTATCTGTGCTCTGCCCACCACGGGTATCGAAACACGGTTTCTAGCGTTGTAAGTCCGCAGACATGCCGCTGTGCCACTGGGGGGCTTTTATATTATGATAACAAGAAGTGTAAAATCAACTATCTTCGTTTGACGTTACTTTATGTATTTTTATTTTTTCTTCCATAATGATATCAACTCTTTTTTTTTTCTCACTCTCTCTTAAAGTATTAACAAATCGGCGGGCCCACTACCGCCAATAATGGAAATGGTGTAATAATTTATTCCCCTAGATGGTACACTCGTTCTTCGCGTACGAAGCGTATTTAAACTTTAGGCCCGATCTCCACTCTCTGAACCATTTCTATATTTGATGTTAACAATATATCTAAATTAGCAATGTTCCTGGCTGGTTCTCTGACCAATTGGTGAAGAAATCATCATTACATTTTTAGGCACTTGTGTTGAGATAATTGGAAACGTATAATAATTATGAAATAGTGAATTTTGAAAATTATGGTGTCAAGAAGTGTAAAAATTGTCGTCATGTATTTTTCTTTTTTGTAAAGTTCTTGCGTGTATATGCGTGTAACTCGCATTTGTAACCTGTAATTATTTTCTTTCACGCAATGTATTAGTTGTAGAGTATCGCAAATGAACGAAGTTTCGGCAGTGACTATTAAGGCTAATTGCCGTAATATATATAGTCAATAAGCTCGTGCTTCGGATACGAAGGTATTTAAATTTTAGGCGTAATTGTCTATTTTTCGGCGCCTGTTGGAAGTTGTGTTGAAAGATAATGGTAATGCGTTAATTATAAGCTATACAGAAAGGTAAAAAATTAACTTAATGTGTTTCCTTGCGAGTTTGTTTATTGTTACTGAAGTAATTGTCATTAAAATTAATGTTTTAAACGTTGTAGTTTTAGACTTGTATAGAAAAGGTACCTTTGTACTCGTATAAACGTGACAGTATCACTGTACAATTAGCCAGTAGGAATATTGCGCATGGACTGTTTGTTTGTTTGAATTTATGCACAAAGCTACACAATGGGCTATCTGTGCTCTGCCCACCACGGGTATCGAAACCCGGTTTCTAGCGTTGTAAGTCCGTAGACATACCGCTGTGCCACTGGGGGGCGCGCACGGACTAACTGACACACATTGTTATTTTAATTACATAGATACATTAGTCTGTTTTTTTCTCTTCATTGCATTTCTTAGTCTCGACGGCATTAGATTCTTATGTGTAAAGTATTGAATCGTTTAATTTTTTAAATATTAGAGCTATATGTAAACCCATAAATAGATAGACCATATGTTAATAATTATTCATAAATCGTCTTCAAACTGAAATGCCTCCCAGCGGCATGTCTGCGGACTTAGAACGCTAGAAACCGGATTTCCATATCAGAATTAATTTTTTACGAATCTGATTGTCTTAAAAGCATATTTATAATGTTGTTTTTCATACATTTATTCCCCCAGTAGTTCAGCAGTAACTTTACGGACTTACAACACGAAAATCCGAGGTTCGATTGCGCATGGTAGACAGAGCACAGATAGCCCATTCTGTAGCTTTGCGCTAAAACAAAACACCCACAAATTTATGAACAGTAGATAACATACCTATTGCTCTATAATTTACATGTATTTCCCATCATCACAAATTGGCCTAAAAATTAATTTTGAAATCACTGGGAATTTCAGCAGTTGTTACACTCAGATTTATTGATTTTACCAAAACCTCTGAAAAAATAACAGTTTTACATGGTCTTGAGCAATTAATTTGAATATTATGTACTTGCTTTAATAGAATTAACTACCTTACAACTTCTTTGTCTCAATTATTGGTAGATTGAAAATGAAATTACTACTGCCAAACCTTTGATAATCAATTGAGTTATCGTTTTTTGTTGAAGATTATCAATTCTTTTTGTTATTGTTGTTGTTAAGCACAAAGCAACACAATATGCTGTCTGTACTTATCTCACCACTGATATCGAAACCTAATTTGTAGCATTATAAGCCCTCAGACTTACCGCTAAAACACGGGAGGAGAGGGCTTTCAATTGTTATATTTAATAGCTCTTGAACAAACAACCATTTAAAGTTATTTGCAATTTGTGTAATTCATAATTCATTAGGCATATTCTTTAATATATTTTGTTCTAAATATATAGCGTCTTTACTGAAATATGTCATTTATGTAACTCCGTATTTTTATAAATCACTTTTATAGTTTTAAATTAATTTTCAGAACATTTTCTTTCTGATATTCTAATTAATGTTTTCACATCATTTATTAAGTATGTGTATTAGTTGTTTTAACTTGCGTTTTTATACTGTTTTTTATTTTATCTACAATAAATTTCCCATCATATTTTAGTATCAGATCTTATCGTTTTTTATCATTTCTTCCTTCCATAACACCATTTTCCAATCATCAACAGTCCAGTTTTTGTACTTTTTAGCAAAATTCAGTCTCTTGACAATATTTGGAGGTCAAAGTCAAGGTTTTTTAACTGCTACACGACCAAATATTCCATTCTCGTTGAGTCTTCTTGATATCATAGATCTGGACACTATTCTGTCATTTGATACATGCTCGTTTATCTCATGTTTTAGATCAGTGGCAGTCTTCCTTCAGTCCCGAAGGCTGCATAAACGAAGATACTTAACATCAGTATCATCGAGTTTA
>NW_013666803.1:22594-27185 GCF_000517525.1 Limulus polyphemus
TTTCAAGGTTGCAATAATTTGTCGGTGAGTCCAACCAGCATCACGTAAAACTTTTATGCGAACTCTCTGTTTTACTGAAAATTCTCTACGCTTTTTGGGTCGGGGCATGGCAACAAAACTTAATATATAGTGTTAAACATTGTTTTTATCAAGGTTTATTTGTGCAGTGCTATAGAATTGATTTCTTCTACCATATACCGGTACCATATGCTAGCTTCTTTCTATATAGTTACGACATTGCATGACAGTTATTTAAGACCCTAAATTTGATCAGTATATTCATTCAAGCAGAACCCTTGGCACAGGTACATGGGAATTCTAAAGAGTGATAAGTATTCTCACCATGGCTCATTCAATTATTGATAGGGATCAGTGAAGCATTACCAGAATGTTGAAATTTGCTGTCCTTCCTAGACTGGACATGATGGGGTACTGTTGAGCAAGTGGGATTTGGGAGCCCCAAACTCTGCCAGGTGTCCGTTTCCAATCTCAGGGTTGCAGAATGACAAAATACTTGCCATATCTATGGATCCAGCTAAACCTTGGGTTGCCTTAGTAACTTGTCTACTGCCGCACAGAATGTCATACTGTTCTATTGTGTTACCTGCTGTTGGTGCAGTTTATGTTGGTGGAGTTCATCCAGCAACACTTCCTCAAGGTGGCTGAGTGTCTCCTTTCATGGAGAAGTTCTCCATTCTTTTCCACCAACTACTATCATCATGAGCAAATGCTCCGCCAAAAATGTAGTTCCTCCTGATGGTTATTATCCGTCTCTTACTCCTGACTTTCTGATGTGTGACTGGTTCCCTGCTTTTTTACATAATTCGTTTCATCACCTGCGAGTGTTTGCTGTGTTGCCCGAGTAAAACAATTCCTTTTGGTGGAGTTTATCTACTAATAGCACTTTGCTTCTAACTTTTATAGAGAAGCTTTTTACTGCCTCGACAATCATTTATCTCCTGCACAAGTGCCTTGTGTCTCATCTGCTAGCAAAACAGCTCCTGCTGATGACTGGTGGAAATGTGCCCTATTTCAGGATCTTTTTTATCCCTCTATTCGGGCAAAAATCCTAAAACAAAATAGCCCATGTACATTACTGGTCAGCTTCCAATTACTCTAACATTGCCCTTTTAGCTCTGGGAGCATTAAAATATGATGGTCAATCTCAATATTTGTTGATAAAGAGTAGCCCATGAATTGGTGGTGGGTGGTGTTGACTGACTGCCATCCCTCTATTCTGATACTTTAAAATAGGGAATGGCTAGTGTAGATAGGCCTCGAGTAGCTTTATGCTAGATTCAACAAAGAAAAACCACTTTTTGTTCTACAGTTATATTATGAACATTAGTTAATATTGTATACTAGCAAAGGTACCCGGCTTCGCTTGGTTTATTAGGTTGATTTATTCTAGATGACTATGTCAGTGTGTGTATATTCTGAACTCATTTTAACATAAGCTATAACCTATATACCTTTGTTGTTCCTTTACAGGATGTGTCCTGTTTATAAGGGTAACTTTCTTTCTGACTTGTCCTCCGATTTTAAACTTAAATAATAATAAAAGAATAATAAAAAACAAACCTTTCAATTAATGAAGCCTCTAAATAAAAAACAACAAATATTTTTTCCAACTTTTTAGCTTATACATTTCATTTTGTACTTTCAGCACATAGCCTTTTAATAACAATATTAGGTTATGCTTTTATTGCTATGCAACATGATATAAAAGTCATTGTTGGAATGCATTGTTACCAAAATGCACTGGCTTTTCTATTTATTAGAAGTTATTATATAAGGAACCACTTCTTTACAACGCGGTTTTTCGCTAGCTTGCTTCATTAAAAAGATGCACACACACGTGGGTAAATAGTAATCCCCATGTGCAAACCCTCAGGGTCAACTTAGTATGGGTGTAAAATTTCAGGTTTCTAGGTTCTTTGCCCTTGGAGCTATGGTGGTCACATTTCTTTTCTATATGGTTTTTTGCATAAAAAGATGCACACGCGCATTTACGTACACACTTAGATGAGTAATAATAATAATAATACCCAGGTGCACACTCTCAGGGTCCACTTAGTGTGGGTGTAAAATTTCAGGCTTATAGGTTCTTTCCTGTTGGAGTTATGGCGGTCACACACAAATACACAGACACACCCTTTTATTATTATAAATTATTAACTTACAATTTCAACATTGACATAAAAAATCATGACTGAATATGTTAAAACAAATTAAGAAATAATATAGATATAGAAGTAGACAGAGGTAAAGTTGCAGTTGTGAAGAATTACTGTGATTATCAAAATATGAATGGGTTATTGGCTGATCACGAAAATCATAAAGTCAAGGATGGAGAACCAATGGCATGCGAGCCATAATAATGGAAATTGTATGGCACGCCAATTTTATTTAAATGTGCATTTCTTTTGTAAATTTCATGTAACAAATGCAGTGAATAAAAGTAAAAAAGTCATGTAAGGTAAACAAAAATATCATATGTAAACTACAATAAACGTTTTTGGCACGCTGGAAGTTTCTGCTTTTGTTTTCAGGCGTTTTGGCACTTGGCCCTAAAAAAGATTCGCCATCCCTACCACAAATCTTTGATTAACAACCCCACAGCTAAAGAAAATAAAGTCAACCACATTTAGTGGATAAAAGAAACAAAATCAATTACATGACTCATTTTCCTACTTTTTAAGGTCACTGATACTTATATATAAGGGATATCTAAGATACATAAGCAAAGCGTACCTCTTAAATATATTGTTTCAGCCAGAGGAGTCTCCAATTATAACTTGGCTAAATTTTTATCCTGAATGTTTGGACCTTATGCTTTATAAGAAGAAGAAATGTTTAAAAAATACAGTGTATTTTATCAATATATTGAATGTATTTTATCCTCCAAGTTGTTAATTAATTTTGGTGTTGTTCTTTCTTTATTCGTACATCGTACCAATCAATGAATCTATTAATTGTACTCTTTCCTACTAACAGAAAGATGAATGTCCAAGAACATTACTTTTTATATTAATGTATTAAAACAGATGTTTATTTTTGCAACCACACGAACTGCATGTAGGGTACGGATGTTTTTAATGATAAAACTGACGAAATAAGTACATGTATTCTCTTAGTGCTTATTCTTACTAACACCTTAACAAATATGCTTTATTACAAAATTAAACGCTAAATCAATTTAGGGGTCCGAGCACGGCTCCGAGGTTACATGTCATTACCACATACACTCACACGCACAAAATCGCGCTACGCACTTTGGGGTCGTCAATATGTTATAACAGTGATGGTCAAACCCACTACTTGATTTGACAGGGGTGATATTGCCTTGCCTTTAGTCTATCTCATCAAAATTAGAGACGGCTGTAGCTGATTGCCCTCGAGTTGTTCTTCGTGAAAGTCAACAACAAACGACAATTAATTTAGGATTTTGTTTTTACGTTAAATACGATGGTGACACAAATTCACCATTGTTTAAGCAAGAAATTGTCAATATGCAAAAAATTATAAAGTAAATTATTGCATTATAACTTTGGAAAAGGTTTTAAAATACTTTTATTTTACTGAACTTTCTACCCCTAAGGTACAAAGTTGTACATTGCCTAAGAAACACATCCTATGGCTTTTCCTTTCATTTACATCGACTGAACAGCTTAATTAAGAAGGCTTACCCGCAAGTTAAACTATTTATTTCTAAACTCTCAGGAAGAATACGGTACTATTTTATTTTTAAAGAGAAGATTGCGATGTTCAGTTGCCCTAATGTAATCTACCGATACGAATGTTCAAAGTGTGGAAACCATTAATTACATCGATCGACGGTTCGGAGTATACGAGAGTGTAAAAGAGAATTCGAACGTTAGAAGCAAAAACGTGTCCAGTGTTATGCCACATGTAATTTCAATCTTTGATCTAGTGGTGACTAAAGAATAGCTCGAATCGTTGGGAGAGCCAGTAATGAAAGAGAACTGGTGATAAAAATGACTTTGATAATAAATAAAAACAAGCATGAAATAAATCAAATGGGTATGGTAACTAAGCTATTGCAGGAACTTTTGCTTAAGTACTACACTGAATTTTTGCCTGTTGATGAAACCTTTAAGAAATCTTTTTTCTGGGCAAATGGTTGAACAGTTCCCAAATTTTTTGAATTCGTTGCACCTAAATATTCAATTTACTAACGAAAATGTGACATAAACGGAGATCTTTTCTTAATGATTAAAAAAATCCAAAGTGCTTTCAAAACAAAAGTATTTATAACAAAATAACTTGCTGATTTTTACATGAATTGGATTTCGGCTAAATAAATCTCCAAAAATTTATGTGATAAAATCGTTATTGGATACAACTAACTTATTTGCAATTCATAAAAATGGTTGAATGAGGAAATATATTATTTGGAAAGTGACTTTCCCACTCATATCGTTAACAATGTTTAATTAATGAAAAGGTATCGTAACAAAAGAAAGTACTTTCAGATAACCTGACTTACATTGGGTCATTCTACCTGTGGTCCGGCATGGCCAGGTGGTTAAGGCACTCGGCTCGCAATCTGAGGGTCGCGGGTTCGATA
>NW_013666803.1:27650-48458 GCF_000517525.1 Limulus polyphemus
AAAGGTTAATATAATTTTCATCACGGCAATTTCTTTAACCAAGATGAAAATTGAATTCCTTTTTTTTTATGAAAAGTATTACACCAACTGCAATTGTAAAAAAGAGATTTTTCATAGTATACAATGTATGGTTTATAATAGTCTATGTAGAGAAGGACGGGCCGCCAAGGAGAATTTGATACATCATATATTTTTACAATATTTTAAAGATACACACATTATGAAAATAAAATGATAAAAATTAACTGACAAAAATAATCAATGAATATTCAGCCACTTTATCAATTCAGTGTTTCCTAGCTATTTCATCTTTTTTTGCGATTTATTTAACAGTGATTTAGCGTGTTTAGCCGAGCAATTATACAAATAATTTTAAAAGTAAGGTAGACTTATGTACACCACTAGTCTCAGAATCTGTGGAAACGTTGCTCGTGAGGTTAGGCTTACAATTTGTATTAAGGTGAACCTAGTCTGTACCATTGCAAACGTTGTTGAGAAAATAAATGAATTCATTATCAATACGTGAACTAGACTTTCCGTTATTTTTACGAAATAATCCAAAAGAAGCTGCCCAATGACTACATGTTACAAAAGGGTTATATTTGTGACGTTACCAGCATGCATACATAAACATTTTGTAATTTTGAGCAATGTGCTGGATGAAATCTCGTCAGCTGTAGCGAAACGTTGTAATATAATCGATTTTTAACTTTTCAAAAGTTTTAAATATGGGATAATGCCATTTTTGCATTCAAGTTATATCTATCTCGATTTTGTGATAATATCTGGCTTACAAGAATATTCCATAAACTTATGAGTGAGCAGTCAACATCGTCATGAAAAAAATTATTGTATACTATATTTTTAATATTGTAGTTTGTTATCTAGAGGGCGTAGAATGTCTAAAAAGTTGAAAGGATGTGAAGTCAAGTTTCTTCTAGTACATTCGAATGTAGATTATAGATATGACGTTTGCAAAGCGTCGTGAGGTTAGTTATGAAGTGAATTGTGAGTATTTCAAGAGTAAAATTAGATAATCAAAGAAATAGATAGAATTATTCCAAGATAGAGAATGAACTTTGAAAATAAGTTGATTTGTTTTACGTTACTTAATGTCACTTGCAACATAGGCGTGCAGCAATAGCGCACTATACAAGTGTTCAAGTTTGTAGAAATGTTAAGGAGAAAATAAGATATATTATTATAGTTTGGTGGACCGGAAATTGAATTATTTTCACCAGATGACATGAGAGAATTCGCCAACGAAAGAACTACTTTACAACCCTTGGTGTCAGAAACAATATTTTTTCTTTTTCAGGAATATAAATAAAAATATGAAAAAGCTTCGTAATCTCCAGTTAACACTTGACTGTTTAGGCACTGATCAGTAAAAGTGGATTTTCTTGAATACTTTGTTTGAATACTTCTTGAATACTTTCTAGCGGTGTAAGTCCGCAGACATACCGCTGTGCCACTGGGGGGGGGGGGGGCTTCCTGAATACGACGACCACGAGGTCAAATAGTGAGAATGAAGAGTTACTCTAGATAAAGAAAATGTTAAGACAAGATCAAGATGAAAGATACAGAAGATTAAAAATGGAACTATAAGATAAAGACAGGAAGTTTAAAGAGGAACAAGATGAAATAGACAAAAAATAAGAAGAAAGAGATAGGCAAATAAAAGAAGTCCAAGAAGAAATTTTTAGAAGAATAAATGAAGATAAGAACAAGGAGATGGAAAATTAGAAGAAAGAGACGTTCTATTTAAAGAATAATTAAAATTAAAAATATATTTGATTGAAGAAAAGATCAATGAAACAATGGAACAAGAAAAAAAGAGGTTACAACAATAAGACTGAAGAAATGCGGAGAATATGTATTAACAAAATTGACAAATCAAAAAGTAAAGTACAAAAAGACATGAGGTAAAGACATACATTAACAAGAAAGATAGTATCATTTAGGTAGAAAAAATATCAATGACAGAATGAAACATTTGGAAAACGAATTATAAAATACAAAGACAAAACCAACCACACCTCATTCTGCATTGGCTCAAAACTTTCAACTTATAACACCATCTACTTATTTGGTGGACACCTATTGCCACAACTGTTGTGTCATATTTTACTGAAGGACCTTCCTGAACTAATTCACCCATGATACTACCAAATTCAGTTCTTTATTTCAGCTGGCATGTTCAATGTTGGCCAACAGAAACACTAATGGACTATGGGAAGATACCATGGAAGTCATACAAGGCCAATCATCTTGCTGTCCATCTAAAAGGATCAGCTTTGATCACATTGAGTAACCAACCTTCCAGCTGAGAACCGTAACTACTATAAAGCATTGGTAGCTGCACCAGAAAGAAGTATCTAAAGTCCTGAAATAGGGTGTAGATGGGAGAAGAGACTTTAGCCGAACTGCAGAAAATTTGGAAAGACTTGACCAATTATTTAACCTGGATGCTCCTTGTGAAATTATGGATTCGTTGACATGTGATCGATTTATAAACACCTTAACACACAAGGATATGAGAATTATACTGAAGCAGTGTTGGATATACAAGACTGTTCAGTTTAATAGTTATTATTCAGTTTATTTAGTGATATAATATATATAATGAATATGTAGTTTTCATAACAAGAGTGTTATAAGCTAATTATTTTGAAAGCGATAGTTATGGCAAATTTTGTTACGTAACACGGTAAGAGTCGTAGTTGTGTGTGTAGTTCAGTTGTTGTCATTTGACGTCACATTACTCGAACCTTCTGTATTTTTCTCGTTGCTTTAAGTGAGTATTGTTGCATCATAGCGTGTCTTAATTTGTAGAAAGTTCTAATCATCAGTTGGGCAATGTATATATAAATATATACGCGACGAAGTAAGCGCAAGTGAAGTTAAGTCAGTAAAGTTAAGTAAGTAAAAGTGAAGTTAGACTGCATGATTCTAAGTTTAGCCATAACGGGAGATATTTTAAAGTGGTTTGTTGTGCATTTCGCGCAAAGTTACAGGAGGGTTATCTGCGCTAGCCGTTCTTAATTTAGCAGTGAAAAACTAGAGGGAAAGCAACTAGTCATCGCCTCCCACCGCCAACTCTTGGGCTACTCTTTTATCAATGAATAGTGGGATTGACCATAACATTATAATGCTTCATGGCTGAAAGGTGGGGCAGGGATTCGAACCCGCGACCCTCAGATTGTGAGTTAAGCGCCCTAACTACCTGACCATGATTTTAAATTGAGTTTCACAGTTTAACAGAGATAATGAGAACAATTTGTCTTGTCAAAGGGTGTTCTGAAGTAGTTGAACTCGCCTGTGTGGACTTTAACTAAAATAAGACAATTATTTGAACTTCTTGATACAACTGTGGTAACCCACAGAGTAACGTAAGTGAATCTATGGGAGATTGTGCAATAAAAAATACAGTAGAGAAAAATAATTCATCTCGTTAGTTGGTTTTTAAAGTAACTGAACTAGTCTGTGTGTAGTTTTGACAAGAAAAGAGAATTATTTAGATACAGCTATGACATCCTATAGTGTAAAGAAATTTTGTACATACGTTTGAGTTGTTTTAAATATATCATTTTAAAAAAGTGGAGTATGTGCTGTTCGTTTATTGTTCGAATTTATCGCCAACAAGTCACAGATACCTACTGTAAAGAATCCGGCCCTTACATACATAAAAAACCTGACAAGCATAGTAGGTGCAGGTCCTTAAAGGAAGATCTGTAGATTGCAATGGAACTATAATCTGTTAAAATTGCAGATAAACAGGTGAAAACATCATTTCCTGTTTATAAAAGTTTAAAATAATTATAAAGATTGGTTAAACAACTAGTTACACATAATGGAGGAAATAAAGAACAAGATAATAAGTGTTTCAAGTGTAACTTGAAAGCTCATATTACAGGTAAATGCAGACAAAAGCTTGTAAAGAATAATAACCCCCCCGAAAAGATGTCCGAAAGAGGGAAGTGTTATAGATATGGGAAATTTGGTCAATATAGCCAACAGTGTGACAAATCAACAGTTATTTAGACACCAAGGAGACAATACTCTAACGATGAGTTTTTGAGTCTAACTAGGTTGAAGGAAAAAATCAGGGTTAACCAAGTAAACAGGAATTAGCTGGACTTATGAGCAAAGTTCAACTAAAAATACTCCATCTGCCTCAAATGAGATAATAAGTTCACTATTTAAAGAAACTAATACATAAGTCCATGGGTTTATTAATGGGAAGCTTTCTAGTGTAATGGTCGACGTGGGCTCTATAGCTACAATAGTTTAACCTGATTTGATAATGAAAGGTGAAAACCTACCTGGAGCATGATGACTGGTAAAACAAAAGACGCGGCCTAGCTAACTGTTGAATGAATATTTGCTGTAAAATTCTTATCAATGCTATAAATGTAGCTACCAGTTTGATTTGGTTTATTTGGAAGTTCGCGCAAAGCTACACTAGGGCTATCTGCGCTAGCCGTCCCTAATTTAGCAGTGAAAGATTGGAGGGAAGGCAGTT
The DNA here is from genome assembly GCF_000517525.1 of Limulus polyphemus. NCBI lineage: Eukaryota > Metazoa > Arthropoda > Merostomata > Xiphosura > Limulidae > Limulus > Limulus polyphemus. The sequence continues at coordinate 32,176 of NW_013666803.1, forward strand.
AGTCATCACCACTCACCGCCAACTCTTTGGCTACTCTTTTACCAATGAATAGTGGGATTGAACATCACATTATAACGTGTTTGGTGGGACGGGGATTCTGATCCGCGACCTGCAGATTGAGAGTCGAATACTAACCACCTGGTCATGCCAGGCCACCAGTTTGGCCGCCAATTTTGATTTCATTCTTTTCAGGCGCATGCTTGATCCTTTTTGGGCTGCACCTTTTGTCCACACCTAATGTGTTTTTGGTTATATATCATGACAGTTTGTCCATACACACTAACAAACCACAGCAAGTAAGAGAGTGACACTCGATATTAACCAAATTAGTTTTAGGATCACAATATCATTATTCGGAACAGACGTATACGTTACAGAACCAACCAGATTCTTTATGATATATGGTTGTAGTTTTCTTTTCTAAGACAGTGTTAATACGTTCATTTATAGTAACGCTATGGACTATAGATGAACAGTTTCTTGTGCACTTGGTACAGCCATATGAAGCATAATTACTTACGATAATTGCTTAAGCTAATGTCACGTGACATAATAAGGAGAATTTTATGTAATTTAACAAATTTGTGCTTTAAAGTTAGCAATGAATAATACTCTTCCCTTGTATGATTCTTTTAAAAACTTGAGTTAGACACTGCTAATCTAGTTTGCTGGGTCTAACTAATACTTATGTATCTGCACGTGCTTTCATTCTATAGTTTTGCTACTCTAATTTAGCCGTCTTTAATCCGAATGACAAAAACTAAAAATAGTAAATCTTTACTGTTAGGTGAAGCTGTAGTAAAAATTCCAGACCTATAGCTTACGTGACGTTTTGCGTAAGCGTGCGCAAAAACTTTGGTCAAAATTGAGCGGTTTTTGTTGAATAACTTTACACTTGTGGCTTATATTTAGACAAGTTTTGACGACGTACTGTAGGTTGCAATGATCTATCATGCACCAAATTTGAAAAAGCGATGAAAGTTAGGTATGAATTTCTATCAAATAAAGTTTCCATACTTTCGGTGCGAAGAAAAAAAAAGGAAGAAATTCAATCAAAATTAGAGATTTTATATCTCGTGTATTACTTAATAGATTGTTATTGAAATTTGGTATGTGAAGTAAAGGTCCAATAGAGCACATCTACTGAAAATACGTAATAGTTTGTAGCTTAAGCTACAGAAAGTGGAAAATTGCTAAACTATCACTCCTGTTAATAACACACAGTGTGTCCTACAGGTTGTTTTGGCCGCACGACACACTACCGTGTGTTTTGATTAGTGTTATTTTAGAAATCAACGTATTTTTGTACATTAGCAATTAATATTTAGGTTGTTAGTTTTTTTTAATTTCTTGTTAGATTCCTCATATAATATGAATGTAGCACATTGAACAAGATTTAATACTTGTTCAAGCTCATACTTGTGTATTGTTGCATATTCAAATAAATAATTTCAATATTGTTAACAATCTCAATTGTATAATTTTCTACGTTGTTAGGCATAACAAAAGGCAAATTGGTATGTCTGCGGACTTATACTGCTAGAAACCGGGTTTCGATACCCTTGGTGGGCAGAGCACGGATAGCCCTTTGTGTAGCTTTGTGCTTAATAACAAACAACAGCGTAACAAAAAATGCACGAGCTTTTTTTTTTAAAAAAGTAAAGACGATAACAACAGTAAACATTTTATTGGACGCTTCGGATTAAACGTGATTACGTAAGCAATGTCTTAAAGAAATTCAGGAATTAGAACTAAGTACAGGCATAGAAAGTAGTACAATAATATAAAACAGAAGATAAATATTTTGATACAAAAGTAATTGTTTAAAACAGTTGTAATTGAATAGAAGGTGAGTAGCGGTAGATAATTGGTTGAATGTTCATTGTAAATTTGTAAACATGTTATATATATATTTAACGGGGTTAAACACCGAAAGTTTGCGATAAAAATTATACTAGGCTGCGGATGATTTTTGTTAGTCCATTTTGATTTACAAATCAGACATGTGTTAAAAAATAACATTTCAGATTTATCGTTCGTCTGCCACAACACCTTTCATTCAGAACTTGAAGAAGTCAGCTGAACTGGACCATGATGGAAGCCAAAAGCACATGCAGCACAAAAATTTAATGTTACGATATTAAAAACCAGAAGCCGGCGAAGTAATAGAACCAATAGATCTAATGTTCAGGATAAAAATAAATAAAAAAGCCCCCTTCCCCTCAGTGGCTCAGCGGCAAATCTGAAGGCTTATAACTAGTTTTTGATACCAGTGGTGGGCAGAGCACAGGTAACGCATTGTGTATGATGTGCTTATCAACAAAAGAAACACATAAAACAATTACGCTAGACTCTAGTTGTTTTCATTTTTCATATTCTTCTTAATTTGTCCATTACTGATTTCAAATCAGGAGTGTGTGAAAACATAGCGTTCATATCTATCTTTTGATAGCCACTAATTAAGAGAATTGTGAAGAAAAATTATCTTAACAGTTTTTTTCTAAAACATTCTTGATTATATTAGCATTAATCCTGCTGTTGGGAATAAAACACGGCTTAAATATATTGAAGATACTACAAAATAAATGCCTATCTGCCAACTTAAAAACACATAATTGAAAAATAATTAACATTTGTACTGCAGAAAAACCAATACATTTTGAAACTCTTACCACGTTATTATAATTATATAATATGATAATTAAGTGCTATTTTGACAAGTTTTTACAGTATCATTCTCATTGTTCTAATGAACCAACCTTCTAGCTAAATAAATAAAACACTAGTTTTTCTTACATCTATAAACGTTAAGATGGAATGTTGGCAAATATTGGTGTTGTGTTATCTACGTTCCGAATATTTATGTTTTAAATTTCGTAACCAGTGTGAAAGTATCAGTAGCAGAACCACTATTGTGTTCAAACAAATTACCTGTTTTCAGTATCGAAAACTAGTGGAATTTAAGTAAATTCTCTTACTAGTTCGAGAACTGTTATATGGGTGAGTATACAAAACTTAACCTGTTGTTATTTTATTTATTTTTGAGTCTTATGTAAATTCTCGTATTGGTATTGGCATTTTTAATATAAGTTTGGCTAAACGGCATCTTATAATCACACATACATAGGCTAAACGGCATCTTATGATCACACATACTTAGGCTAAGCGGAATCTTATTATCACACAAACATAGGCTAAACGGCTCTTTCTGGAAACTTTAAGGTGGAGGTATAACCGTCCTTAATTTTGAACTACTGCACCAAAGGAAGACAGTCAGGTAGCAGCACCTACCGCTACAAGAAGTTTTTTTCGGCTTTGAGCCAAATAACGGACTCAACTCTCTCTTTTATAACGCACCCTCAGTTTAAAGTAAAAAGCATATTCAGCGGTATCGTGGCGTGAATCTAGGACCTTTTCATCCATTATGAGGCACGCTAAACATTAATTAGACCCGGTCCTACCAACTTCAGAGGAAACATGACAGTTATATATCAGATGTGGTCAAGACGAATTTATCTTTTTTAGACTCTTACTAAACATAGCGCCGATTCCTTTTTTTCCATTTAGAGGGCGGACTGGATCAACAAATAAACGACTATAGAATCTCATAAAATGCTTTATTTGGTACTCTGCTTCTATCCATGGCTATTTCAAAAGTAAAACAATATCAAAACTTACATAAAATCCAATTTAACTTGAGCTTCTTTTAAATGCATGGAAGTACTAAAAAGATCATTTTCTGGATCGTTTATAGCCTCAGTGTCTGCATGAAGCACGTTATCACATTTACACATTAAATTGCTGCACATGGGCGATTTTTCAATCAGAATAGTATTCGAAATTTTATTACCATTTGCTAAAATTTCGGCTTTTCTCATTCGCGGAGTGACACGAAAATACTGGTGACCCGAACTTTTCAAGGATATTTAGTCATCATAAAACATTTTAAAGGGAAATCTGTCGAACGAATGGGAATAAAAAGGATGTTTTGCTTTGCAAAGGATTAAAACACAATTTTCAACTAAATAAAACTAAATTACAAATGATGCTGTTTTATTATGAATTAGGAAGAAGACAAAACACATATCCTGTTGCCATTATATTTTGTGCGTACTTGAAGAAATAAATTATAATAGAGCATTTATGGCTGTTTAATGTAATTAGATAAGTTGTAAATAATTACAGAAAAAATATTTTGATTTACTCAATATTTATTTTTTCGTCTTCTGGTATGACTTTCTACTTTAATCAGTTATTTCACATTTAGCTAATTAAACTATTTTTTCGGTTAATTATTATTAGTATTTGCTTATTATAACTCAAATAGCAACCAAGCTTTACATTTGATAGTTCGTGAATTGCTGTAAAACGTTTTAAAAGCTGTTTTGTTTGTTTTTGTAATTAAACACAAAGCTACACAATGGGCTATATGTGCTCTGCCCACCACGGGTATCAAAACCCGGATTCTATCGTTGTAAGTCCGCAGACATAATGCTGTGCCACTGGAGGGCTTTTAAAAACTACCTCCTCATACTTGTAGAAATTTTGGTATTGTTGTGAGCCATATTTTTAATGTTTTATTATACACATTAGCTAGAGGGCGCATGGCTCTAGCTTCAAAATAGTTCATAAAAGTAGTCCTAGAATACCTATATAGCTCTAGATGACGTCACGAAAATCTAATAACTTCAGCGCATATTTCGAAAATGAAACAACAGTTATAAATACAAGTTACTCTAATGAGCCACTAGCCCCAGGGGCACAGCGGTATGTCCGCGGACTTACAACACTAGAATCCGGGTTTTGATACCCGTGGTGGGCAGAACACAGATAGCTCATTGTGTAGCTTTGTGCTTAATTACAAACAAACAATGAACCAGTAGTAAATGTCAAATTGAACTATGTAGCGTGTGAATACCTAGTAGCTTTTGATCGCGTAAAAGTTAGTTTCTTTAATCTAATCAGGAAGTTAGTCAGTGTTTATTAGCAGTCAAGGATATTTTTGTTCAACACTAGTAGTGTATTAGGCCTACAGTAGTTTCAGAGTTTAAACTGAAATGTTTAGTTTGTGAACTTAGTCCTACAAGTTAGACTTGTGTCAAAGTGAACATAACTTGCATGTTAATGAAGAAATAGTAATTTGTTATCGTTACGTGGATCGGGCTTGGTCTTATTTCATCAAATACTTTTAAAGAATGAAAGAGCAACGCTATAACATTATTATTGGGATTTCGATCAAGTTCAATCAGAAAAACGATTATATTTTTTCCTGTATAGTTTTATATTACTGAAAAAAATACTTAAAACAGAGATGTTCCAGGCCAAGGCATATTTGACCGAGCGAAGCAATGGAATGTGCGCCACAAACGCATACATTACGGCCAGGATTCAGGGCACTAGAAGGTGTTGGTTTCTGGATTAAATTTTATGCATTCGCCTGCTTTTCCCTGAAAGTTATTTTCGTAATTTTGATGTATTTTTACTGAGACAGACTGAAAAGTGGGGGGCAAGCTCTCCCCCGCTTCCTACTTCACTGTAAAACCGATATTTTGGAAATAAATAAAATCTACTGTTCAAACGTCATGCACTTTAATAAATGGGATAACACAGTAAAAGGTCATGTCCGACACTACTTCAGAATTCGTAGTTTCATCGAAATATACTATTATACACACAATTTGTTTTTAAATAAACCATTTTCGGATGACTAGCCCAAAAGTAGAAAACGTCGCATACAGAGGCTTAACAAATAAAATTAAACTAGGGTACAAACTATATTACATAACTAATGATAGATAAATACCATTCAATACCAATGTTAAAGCTCTAAGTTATGGTTTTTCAACAATTTTAATTACCATCTGATGTGAAAACTAAGTAAAAATGTTTTGAAGGAAATCTAGAAATTGACGAATAGTCCAGTGCACGTGCATTTTCGTATCTTTTTGCGTATTACATAAAACTCACTAAAAATGTGTTACTAAAAACCTTTGTAATGTAGATATGGTTATCAATTTCTTGCATAACACACTTTTAAGATGAGTTAAATTTTGAGAATTAGGACAATAAAATGAATAGGGGATCTAAAATGGCAGTTTTTAGTGTTATGTTTGTCTTAGATAATAGTTATATAAGCGAACTTAATGCAAGTTCCAAAATTTTGTAAACAGTTGAAAGACATTTAGTTTAACCATATAATAAAACATTTACTCAAGCACTTTCCTACTTAATACTATTTCGTACACGAAAATATACAACTGTTGTTGAATTTTCCTATGAGCACTTCAAAAACGTGGTAGAATCCTACTCGTGTCTTATAATAAAAGGCAATAGGGAGGGAGAGGGAAGTGTAGAGACGATGATGTCACCAGAAACGATGACGTTATAATTACACAAAATGTCGCCAGAAGGCGCTCGCACAGAAAGGATAACGTCATAGTTCCATGAAGTCTCACCAGAGAGTGTGTTGCTAGGCCACCATGTCAGGCGGAATAAATAATATTTATGACTTTTTAAGTGAGAAAATTATAGAACACTACATCTTCACATGCTAAAATTTAAGAAATGGAAGCATTTTTTTTGCTGTTCAGTTGTATTTTATTTAATTAATGATCAGTGCCATTTTGATGGTGCTAATTAGTACAAGTTTTAACGAGTTAAAAAAGTATTTAGCAACTGAATCTACAGAAAAACATTGCCGAAAAATGAAAATTCAATCAAGGCAACTTGTACAATAAAATAAAAAATCGAAATAACGCCTAAGGTTTAGAAAAGAAATATGAATTTCTTACGTATAATATTCATAACACCCTGAAAGATTACAATGAGTTAAACATATTCCCTATAAAACTACCCTCATGTTATGTATGCTTTTACTTCTGACGATGGTAGCATAAGGTTAACAAAACGTCTTTAAATTTAAGCCGTCAGCCAAATAATTTTCTGATTGTGCATTTTAAATATTAGTCTTATTTTTAATTTTAAAAATTACTGTATTCTAGCTGGGAAATTTCGTTCAAGTTTTTTCTTAGTTGCTATTTAAAAAAAAAAAAGGATTACTGTCATTACTAGATGAAAACAATCAATTTATTTTTCAGGCATCTCAGCACTTATAACTTATAATAGGAAACAAAAATTAACAAGTATTGTGCAATACGTTAGAAACCAGCATGTAAATAAAGCAACATTAACTTATTTTGATTTCTTTGCCAAAACCTCTAAATGACAGACTACTAATTAGTATATAAAATAATTCATAAGTGGTTATGCTTTGCAATAAACCTTTCAAGAATTTGTATGCATGAACTTTTTCTGAAAAATATTTTGGAGTATGTGTATTAAACGTAGGTACAAATACATGGAAAACTATTTTTAGAAAAATATTTCAGATCAAACGTAAATGAACTTTTACAGTTGTGTAGCAATACTATGCATATGCCCTTTTTTTTTGTAAGTTTCAGGAAAAATTGAGTAATAGATAAAAAGCTATAATTGTCATATATTTTCCTGCGTTTTCAGAAGAATTGAAAATGTTGTTGTAAACACCATTCTAAATATACTAGTAGTGGGAAGCCTTTTTACAAAATAATACACTACAAAAGTTAATGCTTCTCTATTCAATCATTTTCAGGTTTGTCCTACGTGCCTCCCACTAGCACAGCGGTATGTCTGCGGACTTACAACGCTAGAAACCGGGTTTCGATACCCGTGATGGGCAGAGCACAGATAGCCCTTGTGTAGCTTTGTGCATAATTAAAAACAAACAAACAATCGTCCTATGTAAGTTTCTACAACTCAACAAGATGAATTAAATGGCATATTTTCCACTCGCTAATAATATACTACAACTACATACTTTCCACCCGCTAATAACTGAAGTTTTAGATTAAAACATGTGTACTTGATGGCAATGGTAGATAGAAACATGATTATTCATTATGTAAACAGTAGAAACGTTTCTTTATTGCCTTTGTTCTCTTGTAAATCATGAATGGTTTAGTGGATTACTGTCAACATACGTTATTTGATATGTAACATTCGTATAAAAGACTAATGAAATTTAGATATTTAGAATTCGCAGAATAACTGAAGATTCTAGGATCATTACGATTGATTAGTTGATTCTAGAAGACAGGGTGGCATTCAAGATCACGAATAAAAATTGCCATTTTATTCAAAAAACAATAAATATAAAAGTTGTATATCTTGACATGTATAAAAAATATAAACTGAATAAATACAAAAGTAGTCATGGAGATTGTTGCACGGCATGCCACCAGAGGGCGACACATGTATCGCCCTCAAGCAATGGGGGGTAAAGACGATGATGTCACTGGAAAGGATGACGTTATAGTTCCACAAAGTGTCACCAGAGAGTGCGTTGCTAGGCCGCCATATCAGGCGGAATTTCATCATAGCCCACTATATACATGCTTAACAAAACTTCAAATACTATAAGCATCATAGCTTATAATTTTATTGGATCAGATTTCATACAAATTATGTTCCTTCCAACTTAGTATGTAAGATAATCTCGTTTATAAATGCTAATGAACAATTGATCAAAGTTCAGCATAATTATCTCGTGTTATAATGGCTGGAGACGGCTTGAATGGGTAATGAAGAAAAACTTTAATATAAGTTTAACATAACAGCAAATGTACAACGTTTCGACAAGGTTTTGTCATCATCAGGTACCTAAGGTTTTGGTAAAAAACCTTGTCGAAACGTTGTACATTTGCTGTTATGTTAAACTTATATTAAAGTTTTTCTTCATTACCCATTCAAGCCGTCTCCAGCCATTATTAGTCTCAAAGTGGGTTCCTCGTCATCGAATCTCGTGTTATAATTTTCATAGACTCAGGAAATATAACTAAGGGATACAAACAATGTTTCGATAACAACTGTGCTTTGTCCTGAAAAGGATGTTTATTTTCATGTTTTACTCTTTAAGTCAGTTGAGTTTAAAGAATATTTGTAAATAACAATTACTGATGTTACCTCTTTGTCTAGTAGAGCTTGTTTCTTACTAACTACATGTAGCCTATACTCTGCTTTCTGCCATGAGTCACGTGTTTGATATTCAAGACCACTGACAGGCTCGATATACTTTAGTTTTAGAAACTATACAGGGCAAGACATCAAATTTAGAAAAGCTTTTGACCTTTTGTGTTGACTAAAACAGATACGCTTTCGTTTGAATGCAGAACGCTCTATCTGACTCAAGGTTTTACTAAAAGAAGTGGGTGATTAATATGGTGGAAGATTTTTATGAAAACAAAAGTAGAACAAGGCAATTATAATATTGTCGCTATTTATGTATTTACATTATACTTAGTATTGAAAATTAACGGTTCAGTCTCTACATAATATATTTTCTATATAAGTTTAATGTTCACCATATTTTAACTAGATTTTTTGTATGTCACTGAATTAAAAATTCACTAATCACAGTTATTTCACTTTACACAATGATACAAAACATTAATTGTGTATTAATGATGTTCGACGGGACCTTTCAGTTACCATACAATTATTGTATACTTTCTATTCAATTGGACGCCATAAACTAATTATTCACGTTTTTAAATAAACTGTCATCACTGATACTGAACCATCTTAACTTATAAAATACATGATTAACTTTCATACAATATTATGTTCTTATTACTATTTCAGTTAGAGTTTATATTTTTCATTTGTGTAACGATATGTGAAAACAAGCTGTATTAACATGAGACATCGCACTAAAGTAATATAATTACATAAATGAATAAATGATTCAATGCAAACTAATCATATAAGCTTTCAGTTAGTAGGCTCAGAAAAACTAGTTTATTGACTATTTGGAACCAGATATTCCTCACATAGATTTTGAAACTGTTGCAGTAACATACTATATCTATTCACATAAAAATTATACAAATCGATGTTATGTGATTTTTCGTATATAATCATTTTAATCATAGCCTAATATACTTGCTACTTTAGTATTAATGTTAGTAAAATCTCAGTCTTAAGTATAACACATAATGAAAAATTTGTTCAAAATACACAAATATATATTATTTAGGAAAACATCTTAATTTATAAAATACTGACCTGTATGTGTTTAGCTTAGTCTTTTATGATAAATTACACCTCATGAACATCATTTTCTAATGATATGTGCAATTATAACTTTTTCTTTCTTAGGATAGGATGGTCCTGAAAAATACCTTTAAATTTCACAAGTTTAAACAAAATTGTATTCTTCAGAAAAATAATATCCTTCTTCTTCACTATCGTCAGTACGAATCCTCATTTCAAATATATTATGTTTATTTTGTATAATACCAGTGACCCAGTGAAGTAGTAATTAGGGAATATTTATATATTCAATCATATGACTGCATAACTAAAACAGATCTCTGTAATCAAAATATACAGGGCATTCATCAAAATGATTTGTACCCAGATGATGATGATCACATGATTGTACATTTTGCTAATACTCACACGCTGCCTCAGTTGGGGGGGGGGGGGGTTGCCAGGCAACAGGAAGGGGTTAGATATGATGATGTCAGCAGAGACAATGACGTTATAGTTTCACAGAGTGAAACCAGGGGGCGGTGGGGCCATGACAGGCAGATATGACAACAGAAGTTTTCCAGAGAGGCATGTTGTTAGGCCGCCATGAAAGGTGGAAGTTATCCAGAAAGTGTATCATGAAATGGCACCAGTAGGTGCAATGGTATGATGTAGATCAACATGATATTACTGAAACAAAGTTTTAAAACTAATAACTTAATCTAATTCTTAACCATGTGTTTACAGTTTCATTTTATAAGTAAATCATTAAATACAACTTGCAAAGGCTGACAGTTACATAGGGCTACATACAGGTCTCAACTTATTTTTTGTTTTCATTTATATATTTAATTTACACATGTTACTTTATATTTTTAACTTATATGAATTTTACAAGGACAGTTGGTGTAACTATACTTACACACATGATTACATCATCAATGTCTAGATGTGACTATGTTACAAGTAAAACCATTATTTTAATGACAATCTTATCGTCCATAGGATTTTATCAAATCTGCTGTTAGTTACAGAACAAATTTAAGTGCAAATTCACGATACCAAAACGTGGTCTCCTTACATGCTGTTAAATAGAGTGTCCTCCATTTCAGCAGTTTCTCTTTTTTCAGAAAAAAATGGATTAGGCAGTGTTCCGATACATTTGACATTTCTTCTTGATCTTTGTGAGCTCAATTGCTACTTTGGTGTAGTCCTCAAGGCTATTATGCTGAAGCTCTTTCTCTGGAGAAAGAATTTGGCTTTCAACCATTGTGTAGCTTGGACATAGCAATTTTTCCACTTGATGATGGTATGTAAGTTCAAGTCCACTATAATTTTGTGGAAGTCATTGTTGAAGGGTCCAGGCAGTAGTTGACATTGATGGTGGATTGATGATGGTCAGGATTAGCTGGGTGGTCAATCTGGTAGAAGTTAAACGATGTCACGAAAAGTGAATGTTACTACAGCAATGGTGGTCAGTGTCTTACCTTGATTCTAGGCTTAGGTAGTTTTAGTTAGTTGCCAGTAACTGCACATGTCTTCTGGAGGCTTCTGTGACCATCTTAAAAGTTATGATACTTCAATTGCTCTCTAGCTCAGAGAATACTTCCATGTATTTTTTGTAGCCGTGGTCTCTGTGGTATTTTAAGGTTAAACTGATTTCCTTAATGAACATTTGGTATGTCCACTTTAGGATCGGCAACATAAATTATGAAATGATGGTGAAATTCTAAGTTTGTTTGTTTGAAGGTAAGCACAAAGCTACACAATGGGCTATCTGTGCTCTGCCCACCAAGGATATGGAAACCCGGTTTCTAGCGTTGTAAGTCCGCAAACATACCGCTGTGCCACTAGGGGGCAAAATTCAAAGTTGACTGAGTCTTAAGCTAAGAAATAAAAATACTTGATAGCTTTTTAAAGACACAAAGCGCAGTGTATGTATATATATATATTTGCGTTGAAAACCGTATGACTACCTTTCACTGGACTCACGAATTTGTTAAATGGCTTTCTTCTCTGAAGATGTCTTCCCATCAACCAACTGACTTGAGATCTTGTGTATAACTGTTTAAATCTAACACTTCTTATTCAACATAAAACTTCGGAATTACTCATAGCAGCGATCGCTATAAATGTGACTTGTAATTCTCATTCACATAAGCTGTCATCTAGTGAAGGACACCGCTGTTATCTACATGAAGAATATGGATCATTACAGCGATATCCTCCATGGGCAGAAAATAACAAAAGGAATAAGGCCAGCTAGAATAAAGTCAAATGGAGTTTTCTAGACCACGTGTTATGTGAAAGCTGCATAGGTTCAGAACAATCGAAAACTTTAAAATAAGAAGATAGAAAATGCATGGTATGGCTGTAAACCACACCTCAACAAATCTTCATACACTTCATTTCAACGTTGCTTGATTTCTGGGCACACCACCAAAGAATAATGATGAAGTTGATAGGATATTCATTGAAAGATAATCCAGACCCTATTAGGTCGTTTGTTTGTAGTTAAGCACAATGTTACACAACTGGCTATCTGTGCTCTGCCCTCCTCGGGTATCAAAACATGGTGTTTAGCATTATAAGCCTATAGACTTGATGCTGTACCTATCAGAACCAACGTATGTCATAAAAGCATTACAAGAATAATGGTCAAACCCCACTATTGGTTAAGCAAGAGAAGCCCAAGGGTTAGCAGTAGATGCTATTGACCAGCTATCTTCCCTTTCGTCTATTGATTTAAAATTATGGATACCTAATTTAAATAGCACTTTAAAGCTTTGTAAAAATATCCGAGAAAATATATCATGCCTGTGTATTAATGCCAGCCCAAAACACATTTAATATGAGATGTGCAGAATAAACCACGATATCCTCAGATACACACTAGTCAATTTAATCTAGCTTGTGCAACAGCTTTTCTTTACCTTTCCTGTTAAGTTGAGCGATAGGTGACAATCCTAGTGACTGCACAACAGATGCTGACCCCTATTGTGGGGACCAATTGCTTCACAGGAGGTAGAAGAGAGCTCCTTTACAGATGTTAACTGTAACCTTCTGGCTATATAGTGTCCTATTCATCCACTATCTTTCCTACTGCTGCTAGGACTTTTTGATGTAATGAAGTCTGCGTAGTCCCACTATAATGATATGCAAAAGATACAGCTCCACTTTTAATGCGATATCTATCTGTAGTTAAAGAATATATTTTAATTTTCTGTATTACAGCAATGGTTCAACTGCATCATTGATTCAGAAGGGAAAACAGTAGAATCACAAGTTGATTAGAAACTGTTTTTATCCCGAACCCTTTCAGGTGACATCACGTTAGAGACTTTGGGGCTGTCAAAATCATTGCAGTGAAGACTGTCAGTTTTCTACTTTTGTATTATAATTTACGTTACAACGTAAATCATACTAATGATTCTTACCATTTCCATAACTGTGTGTCACACTGGTAACTGATGAACACTCAGTAATTTAATCTATGAGATATCTATGTGATCCACACAGCAATATTTGACTAATTTTTTTCTTACTGCTTCATAAAAAATGGCAAAGGTATCTAACTTACATCACTTCCTCATGCTTGTGGTAGTTAAGGTAGCTATCCATTATTAGTTTACTGGTCTGTCCAAACCCGTAGAACCAAATTTAGTGAGGGCACAGTTCTTGTATTTGGATAAATGTAAGATGTATGCTGCACTTCTCCAGAGTAGTGTGCAACTGCATTGAGCACATTTTTAATTTGCTTTGTCAGTCCTATGGTTGTAATAGAAGCCCTGAAGTTACCATAGAACCCCTCCACTTGAGAGGGAATGCCACTGAGTCTGGGACTTACTTTGCCATGATTATAGAGTATATCGCCATTCACTTGTAATCTATCTCTATTAACAATAATAAAAAACTTGGTTTTCACTGGCCAGGGTGTAGGTTCTGCTGTAAGTGTCATAATTACATAAAAATATGAAAATAAAACATTACATTCAATGGTATTAATGTTAAGCATGTGTAAGCAGTCAGAAGATTAAAGGAAAAAAAAATTATCCTTTCTTATCATTAGAACTATCTCCACATATTCAAAAATACATACACACTCCTCCTTACATTTGATACTCAGATTTATAGAAGAGTAGCTCCAATCAGTAGGCATCGTCTACGGACTATATTTCTTCTATCTGAGTTATGGACAGATCCACCCTGTTATAAACCACACCTCAACAGATCCCCATACACTTCATTTCAATTTTGTTTGATTTCTTGCCATACCACAAAATAATAGTGATGAAATTGATAGGATAGCTATTATGGCTAACTGAAAGATAATCCAGATCCTATCAGTTCGTTTGTTTGTAGTGTAAAATTTAGTTATTTTTTGAAGCGATAGTTTATCGCAAGTTTGTTTATGTAACTGTGAAAATCAAACGTGTAGCTCCATTGATGTTATTTGGCGTTTGTATATACATTTAACTTGTTTTTAATATCTTAGTTTAAAATAAGTGGACTCTGATGTTTGTCTGTTGTTGAACTTTCGCCAACAAATTAGCGACAGCTACTGTAAAGAATCCGACCCGTACATACGTAAAAACTTGACATATTATATCCACTTGTGAAATCTTATATAAAAGTTACATTTTGAAATTCTGAGTTCCAGTTTGTTTTTAAGTAATTTTTATGTCCATATTTTGTCCTAGTTAAGTTGGTGTGTGTGTGTTTGTGTTTCACATTAGGACTACTTAGAATACTTGTCTTCCCCTACTCATTTTATTTGACTAAAGTAACATTACATAATAATAATTAGGGTATTGTTGCAAGCTATATTTCCAATGATTCAATTTAGATGTTATAAAATTAGGCCAGGAATACCTAGACTGCTGTAAATTGGACATCAAGAACCTAATAAATTCGAGAAGTATCGAGATACAATAATAGATTATGAATATAGAAATCAGTAAAGTATTGAGTTCTTTTTATTTTAAGTTAGTATAGTGAAATGCTTCGAGCTGCGTTTTTTATTGCGTATATTCAGTTACTTAATCGATCAGCCATGAAACAGTGAGAGTAACTTATTTTTACGTTAGTCGTTGTACAATTGGTATTGTTTTCCATCTTAATGACATTTGTAAACTTAGGCTTGCAACTTACAACAGTAGAGTGTAGGCAGCTTGTGGAAACGTTAAGGAAGAAATAAACTAACTTTTCATTAAATGGACCGAGATTGACCTTTTTTCTCCAAATGATTTAAAAGAACACATTCAATGAAAGAACAACGTTACAATTAGCGTCTGAAGTGGGATCATTTTGGTGAAAATAAAGTAGAACTTTGAATATACTTGAAGTTAAACCTCAGATATTTAAGATGACGATCATGTGTTCAGAAAGTGAGACTGAAGTATTACTGGACATAATGAAATTATTAAAAGAAGTTCAAGAAGAAATACGAAAAATTAAAACAAGATTATGAAGAAAGTAAAAGAAACTAAGAAGAAAGTGAGAGAGAAAATTAAAAGGAGATAAGGAAGATTGTTTGTTTGTTTTTGAATTTCGCGCAAAGCTACACGAGGGTTATCTGCGCTAGCCATCCCTAATTTAGCAGTGTAACACTAGAGGAAAAGCAGCTAGTTATCACCACCAACCGCCAACTCTTGGGCTACTCTTTTACTAACGAATAGTAGGATTGACCGCCACATTATAACTCCCCCACGGCTGAAAGGGCGAGCATGTATGGTGGGACGGGGATTCGAAACCGTGCCCCTCAGATTGCGAGTCGAGCCCCTAACCACCTGGCCATGCCGGGCCCAGATCAGAAAGAACAAGACAGAAAATGAAAGGTACGAGACAGGAATTTAAGGGAGGAGTCAAAATATAGAAACGTATTATTTAAAGAAGAGTTAAAATAAAAAATATATAAAACACTCAGATGATCAACGTTAAATACACAATTTAAAAATTTTATTCTGAGACCGTCAAAAGAGAAACATGTTTCGACGCCGAATCACGTCATCTTCAGGAGTATAAAATCAAATTCAGTGCAAACCATAAAACATCTTACAGGCTAAGCAAAACAAAAATAAATTAGAAACCACTTTTTATCATAAACGTTTTTCTGTTATTGTGCTACCACACCAAAAATCAGTCATACGATTTCACAAAAAAAATTCAGCTTTTTTATTCTTATGTTTACAAGTCTTTAAAGCTATTGTTACGAC
>NW_013666803.1:49458-55757 GCF_000517525.1 Limulus polyphemus
ATCTAGTATTTGCTAGGCGCCCTCTATTCTTGTATATAAGTGCGCCAGGCAAATAATCGGAATTGAATTGCAGACAGGCAGAGATAGAGACGAACAAGTTAGTCAAGCGCGGTAAAGTGCGTGAATCATTCGTCGTGAATTATAGCGTGTGTTCAAGTTAATATGACTGTGGAAATTAAGTGTATTGCAAAGTTGATCTGAGAAATAATAAACTAGTTTTATTTAAGAAAAGACTTGTATCGCTGAAGTTCTTTGGAAAGAATTTTTACGAGTAATTAACAAACGACCAGAGACGTAACACTATGTTCTAAACAAGAAGACATAAAAACAAATTGTTATTACTTATGTAGCATTAGATAGGGGTTTTTCATTTAATATTGTTGATGGAACCATCAACAAATTTAGTAACATTATAAAGGATGATAAAAAAGTAGGCTAAAATCAACATTTGATAAAATAGGTAAAATGGAAATATTATTTCTACCATATGTTCCAGATATGTTTTGTTAAGTCATTCGAAAATTTAAAAACAAATAAATCTTATTCTGAATTATAGCTCTTTCAATAAAATTAGTAAAGTATTAAATAAAACTCAAGATGTAATTAATGTAATGCAGAAAAATGATATTTACAAAATTGAATGTGATTGTTTATACATTGGTCAGACTTAAAGAAACTTAAAATAAATTAACATAATAGAAATGCTAAAAATAAGTGAAAATTATGAACTAGGTGAACATACAAGTCATACCTGTCATAATCAGTGGGGAAAAACTTTGACTCAACCGAATGATATGACGGCTAGAGATAGAGAAAATATGGAAATAATAAAACACTAAAAATATTTATATCTTAAATAAGGACGAAGGGTTGGCAAGTCAGAAAGTATGCTGATAGCGTGATCTTAAAATTCAGCATTTAAACTAAGCAGGCGCGTGACCAATGGATTTTTATATATATACGTATATATAGTTTGCAATGATTTTGATGTTACATACCTGAGGATGACGTGATTCGACATCGAAACGTTTAAAGTGTGTTTTGAGTCCGTTAACGTTGTCAGAGTATTGTTTTTAATTGTGTACTTGAAAACGTTGACAGTTTGAATGTTTTAATCATTCATATTTACAAAATGTCCCTGAGTTTAACCTTTTAAATCAAAATAAATATCTTTGAAGTCCATGGAATTCGAAAAAAAAAGCTTACGTGGACATTTTAGTGTAGTGTTTTATTTTTTTATTAGGATTGTTCAAGGAACATTACAATCCAGGATGGGAGCAATGTTGCAAGCTATATTTCCAATTTGGATGTTAGCTATAGGGTAAATAACGTTTAGATCGAAAAGTATTAAAATAGGCCTGAAATGTTTTAAAATTAGCGTCAAAAATTACTAAATTTTGGAGTATCAAGAGACGAAGGTAGATTATATTATAATGAGAAACAGTTAAGCTTTGAGTCAGTTTGTTTTCAGTTATAGTTCCAATAATTAATTGAAGGTGTAATTTAAGCGAAGTATCTGGATCAGTGTTAGTTATCGCACGTATACATATATATAAACCTTGCCAAACTGAGGCAAACTAGGAGACGCTATGACGTAACAATACTCACATAGCGAGAAAAACTTAGAGGTTTCGAGTAAGATGACGTCAACAATACTACAACAATTGAACTAAACACACAGCGTATGACTCTTACCGAGTTACGTAACGAAATTTGTTGTAACTATCACTTTTAAAATAACTAAATTTTAACACTCTTGTTATCAAAATAAATATTCCTTAAATCACTAAATAATAATTATTAAGCTAAACATTATTGTATATCCAAGAGGAACTGTAGATCAAAATCAGTACGGAATAATAACTCTTTCTAGGAGATACTAGAAAGAGGGAACTGTTGATTGTGGGAAACGCGGCAATTACACCTCAGATTAAGCCAAGGATACAATGCCCTAAGGGTGTGTCTCAGAGCCCAGTCAGATCAAAGGAACAACAAAGAACAAACAATACATAAAAAGACAGGAATAAGCTGTTTTATAGGGAAAGTGGTCTAATGATTGGAAACATTACAGTAAGGTGACTGACACTTGTTCTACATATACAGTTGTTCGAACCGATTTGTTTATGAAAGATGGGAAATTTCCTTCAGAGATGAAAAAAAGATTGATGTGAACAGGAAGTGAACATAAAGTTCTAGCAAAACGTAAGTTGGAAGTTACCTTTACTGTAAGTAATTTCTTTACACCTCTTGTTGTGTGGGGAATTGAAATCAAGGAGGAGTGCGTATTGAGAACTGGCCTCATACCGAGACATGAAAACGAGGTTACGCTAGCGTCAAATGGCTTCATAGTCTACAACTAGAAAATTATGTATTACGTGGCAGTTACAACACCAGAGGTTGAACTTCCAGTGACAACAGGTAGGGTGGTCACTGCACCATCAATAAATGAAATACTTCATACAAGAAGTTGTTAGCAGTAATTTATCTAGAGCTAGGGGCATAGTTGGAATCTTGCAATCTTGAGAGCTTTACTGTTGGAAGAGCTCTCATGGATGTGAAAAATGTAAATTTCACACCCAGGAAAGATTTAAATTAGTTTGTGATAAAATTAAGTCACTATGACGTTAATACTGATAAGATTGGATTCCATTAAAGTGACATGATATGGTTGAATAATTCTCATTGCAAGAAATGAGGAACTCCAAAGTAAAGCAGTTGTTGGGAAGGGCCATATATTGTAATAAAACTAATCAATGATGTTGTTTTCAGAATCTAAAAGGATAGGCATTTCAAGCCAAACATCATCCACTATAATTATCTTTGGAAGTACATTGGTGACAGAATGACCAACTTGATAACCTCAGAAAATAATGTGTCGGTGGAAATTCAATCTGCTGAGGAGCCTAGGATTCTTGTTTAAACCAATTTAAAGAAATCAAGAATGAAGCTGCCAATGTATTTATTCGATCACCTACCTTGCTAGAATACTCCAGAAACAGAACAGCCAATGACAACAATGGAAATGAGGCCATCCTATCTGTGTACCATGGAATTCGAAAGAAAGACTTATGTGGACATTTTAGTGTAGTGTTTTATTTTTGTTATTATGATTGTTCAAGGAACATTACAATACAGGATGGGAGCAATGTTGCAAGCTATATTTCCAGTTTGGATGTTAGCTATAGGGTAAATAACGTTTAGATCGAAAAGTATTAAAATAGGCCTAGAATGTTTTAAAATTAGCGTCAATAATTTACTAAAATTTGGAGTATCAAGAGACGAAGGTAGATTATATTATAATGAGAAACAGTTAAGCTTTGAGTCAATTTTGTTTTCAGTTCTAATTCCACTAATTCGTTGAAGGTGTAATTTAAGCGAAGTATTTGGATCCGTGTTAGTTATCGCACTTATTCAATTACTCTATCGATCAGCTGTAAGATTGTAAATTAGTATTTCTCAAACTATGGGTCGCGAGTCCAGGGCCACCCTAGGCAGATTTTTTATTTTTTGCCGACCACACCTCCAATTTATTGTGCTATCATTTTTCCTAACTTTTATAAGTGGAATAGGAACAGATACATTTTGACCAAAAAATAATTCTTGACACTCCAACTGTTAAAACAGCTTTTTGGGGGGATAGGAGGCATTGTCGTATTCTCAAAAAGTAATTATATAACAATTTAATTAATATATGAATTGCATTTTTTTTATGTTACTGACCGTTAATTGGGTTAATTTGAATGCTAATCATGAAATATAATGAATTTGTGGTTGTGGTTGTTCAGTATTTTCTGCGTTTGATTATTATGTCTTAATCCCACAGAGACAAGCCCGGCATGGCCAGGTGGTTAGGGCGCTCGACTCGCAATCTGCGGGATCGAATCCCCGTCCCACTAAACATGCTCGCCCTTTCGCCCGTGGGGGCGTTATAATGTGACGGTCAATCCCACTATTCGTTAGTAAAAGAGTAGTCCAAGAGCTGGGGGTGGGTGGTGATGACTAGCTGTCTTCTCTCTAGTGTTACACTGCTAAATTAGGGATGACTAGCGCAGATAGCCCTCGTGTAGCTTTGCACGAAATTCATACAAACAAACAAACCCGCAGAGACAGCATATGGGCTATCAAATAAATAATTCAAAACTTTTGTTTGATTTTATTCATTTATGACATTCTTTGATAACATAGTACTTAAAACAAAATATTTTTTGTTTTATTTATTTTTACAGTAACAAACAAACAAAGCTTTTTTTTAAATAAAAATAGGAATTTAAAATTAATTTATTGCACCATAGTCTTCTTTCTTGAGATTTCCTTTGCGAATGCGCCTATAACGTCGTCGTAATTTAATTTTCTTATCTCACTCTCGATCGATAATGCTGATCAAGATTTTATTCTTTCCTATAATATTGTACATCTAAAGTAATTTTTAACTTTGGAGAGGTTTGAATAAAAAATCTTTCCAAAGAACTATGTGTCACAGATATATCAACAAGTATATTCCAAGGGCCACGTCGACGTTGGGAAATGTATCGTTCAATCCAATTTCACGCAAATATTTTGCAATGTCTACGTGACTTTTAATTTTATAGCTCATATGTGTGCTTTAAAATGGAACCATTCATTGGCAAAAGATGCATCAACATCCCCTTTGTACTTTTCAATTAGGTTTTTAGCATTTTTCTATTTTTGACAAGTTCCTCATAAAGCCAAATCTGATTTCTCTAAACGAATATACTTCCATATCTCTCATAAGAGTGTCATTAGTAACATAGGAAGTTTATATTCTTATTTTTCCTTACGACCTGAAAACTGTCCTTCTACTCCGACGCTATTGTGAAATTAGACAGTTCTTCACTTTTTTCTTTTTTCGCTTAATGGTTTTTCTTTTTCACAATCGTTTGACTCCTTCGTAAAAACCGAAAGCATTTCTAACTAAGTTGAATCAATGCTTTGTATTCCCTAACTACAGAAGATAAATCTATCTCTGTATTTGGATATATTTACAGGTGGCATTAAATCTTTCTAAAATGTAATACCAAATTACAGTCATTAAAGCAATTTCCAAATTATTCATTTTTTCTTTAATTGCCTTAGTATCATGTCTGACTAGCACAGGTTAACTGTTGTCCTCCAAAAGTTCAAATAATACTTCTTGAAATTTAGTCTAACCAAAATATAAAGCTTTTGTCGCATCAGCTCGTGCTGACTAACGCGTGTCTGACAAAGATTTAACGACGAGTGAATCCAAATACTTTAAAAAATAAATTTTGCACAATCAGAAAAAATGCTGTAGTATTAATAGATGAATTCACAGCAAGAGCACCAGCCAAATTAAGTGAGTGTCTCGAGTATGGAATGGACACAGCGAGCTTGTTATGTCCCCTTATCCGTGCTTGTAGGCCTCTGTATTTTCCAGACATATTGGAGGTATTATTGTATGCTTGACCACAGCAATCTTGTAAATCTATGTTATATTTATTTAAAGTCGAGACCACTGCAGAATTTACAACTGCTAATTTGTACCTTATTAAAAGAATATTTTACAAAGCTTTCAACAGGATTGAAGACGGATCTAACGAGAAATCCAAGTTGATACACGTGCGACTCGTCTGGAGTGGAATCAACAATAATTGAAAAATATTTCGCAACTTTCAATTCATCAGCAACTGTGTTTATTACCCCCCCCCCCAATTTAAAGAATTAACTCTTTTTATACAGTATTTGATATGTAATAATATGGGTTATCGCTTCCAGTATTGCCAAATTTACCGTTTATTGTTTTGTTTTTCTGCAAAAAAAGATCGAATTCTGCTATATATTCTAAATATCCTAAAAAAGTATCCGTTCTGTGCTGAGCCTAACTGTGACTTTTCTCTCCTGAAAGCCAAACTTCTAGCTGCTAAGAGAATAACCGTGCCGAGCCTAACTGTGACTTTTCTCTCCTGAAAGCCAAACCTCTAGCTGCTAAGTGAATAACTGTAGAGACTACATGTTTAAATACATTTCTCCAATATGTAATTTCCGTCTTGTTTTGACTAATCAGGGAATAATACACTCTTCCTAAAAGTGTACTGGGGTTATGTACACTTAAAAACACAAGATCTGTGATCAAAGAACTGTTCATGTTGCTTTAATCTTACGGAAGCGTTTTCCAATCATTAACGCCAAATGAAGAAAAAGAATTATGATGTTCTTGAAATAACCGAGAAGGGATCCAAAACACATTACCTTTAGAAGTGTAATATATTGTTACGTCTCTGTTCGTTAATTGATTTTTCGTAACTTCGTTCCGACGAAAC
>NW_013666803.1:56730-61273 GCF_000517525.1 Limulus polyphemus
TATAGTGCTCTGTGAACACAAATTAGTTAGCATAAATCAGTTAAATGACGAAAAATTAGGTGTCTATTTACTTGTGACCACTCAGTGTATATATTATCTCCATTATACGTATTTTAAGTATGTTGTGAAGATTTAAAAGTTTTAACACCCATCTAAAATTATTAGGTGTCTAAATGTCCTACTTTCTCTTTTTTTAGGTGTCTAATTGCCCTGCTTTTTCTTTTTTAGATGTATAATTGTCCTACCTCTTCATTTTTTAGATGTCTAATTATCTTACTTTCTCATTTGTTAGGTGTCTAATTGCCCTACTTTCTCTTTTTTAGGTGTCTAATTGTTCAATTTCTACATTTTTAGGTGTATAATTGCCCTGCTTTTTCTTTTTTTAGGTGTCTAATTGTCCTATCTCCTCTGTTTCTAGATGTCTAATTATTCAATTTCTACAGTTTTTTTAGGTGTCTAATTGCCCTACTTTCTCTTTTTTAGGTGTATAATTGTCCTACCTCCTCTTTTTTGGGTGTCTCATTGCCCTATTTTCTCTTTTTTAGGCGTCTAATTCTTCAATTTCTACAGTTTTTAGGTGTGTAATTGCCCTACTTTTTCTTTTTTTAGGTGTCCAATTGTCCTATCTCCTCAATTTTTAGGTGTCTAATTGTACTACCTCCTCTTTTTTTAGGTGTATAATTGTCTTACCTCCTCATTTTTAGGTGTCTAATTGTCCTATTCCCTCTTTTTTTAGGTGTATAATTGCCATACTTCTTTTTTATATAGGTGTATAATTGTCTTACCTCCTCATTTTTAGGTGTCTAATTGCCCTACTCTCTCTTTTTGTAGGTGTCTAATTGTCCTACTTTCTCTTTTTTAGGTGTCTAATTGCCTACTTTCTCTTTTTTAGGTGTCTAATCGTCTTACTTTCTCTTTTTTAGGTGTATAACTGTCCTACCTCCTCATTATTTTAGATGTCTAATTATCCTACGTCCTCTTTTTTAGGTGTCTAATTGTCTTACTTCCTCTTTTTTTAGGTGTATATTTGCCGTACTTCTTTTTTATATAGGTGTATAATTGTCCTACTTCTTCTTTTTTTAGGTGTCTAATCGTCTTACTTTCTCTTTTTCAGGTGTCTAATTGTTCTACTTCCTCATTTTTAGGTGTATAATTGTCCTACCTCCTCATTTTTTAGGCGTATAATTGTCCGGTTGCCATTCATATGACCATAAAACATCTCTCAAGTTAAAATGAATTAGATTTATCAAAAAACATGAACAAGAAAAAACAAAAGAACACCAAGCACAAACTGAGTAGGTGAAAGTACAACTCCAGGTAAATATTAGAAACGACCTTCACATCTTAATCTCCGGTCAATCAATACTAAAAGCATGTTGTGTTTTAAAGAATATTATACACAACTTTATCTTGATTTTAATCATGTTATATTTTGATGTTATAAACTCAGTTGTGCACAATTAATGTTTTTACAGATGAAATTTGCATAAGCCTAGCTGCTAACGTTATAACATAAAACACAAAAAAAGTACGTACTATTAAATGTTCGTTACGTCAAAATACTTTGTTACATAGTAGAAGTATTGAAATATTTAGGCTTGATACACACTAAAAAACAACTTTTCTGATTTACCACCTTCAAATAATACATAACAAGATCCAGCTGGTTTAATCATGTTATTGTTTCACTGTACTACTGTAAGGAAGAAATTAAATTGGTAGGATATAATAAAAAAAAAGCGTTTATGTGCAGATGATAAAATCAGAAAGGCTTAAGTTAAAACGTCAGTTTAAAATAGGCTTAACAAACAACTACCTGTTCATACACACTACGTACATAACAAGTATTTGACAAAGGAGTTTTAGTTGTTCTCAACACAACTAAATAAACAACGGCTAACCCACATTTCTCTTACCGTATCTATATATATTGTTACGTCTCCGTTTGTTAATTGATTTTCCGTAACTTCGTTCCGACGAAACTTTAGCGACACAAGTCCTTTCTTAATAAAACTGGTTTATTCTTTCCGAATACAACTTTACGATACACTTATTTTCAACAGTCGCTCTATAACAAACGCTATATCAACGAACGTTAACTTCAACAATACTTTCTGACTGCAGTTCAATTACTCACTACCTACACACACATTGATCCGTCACGTTGTGACCATCTTATATATACCAGACTACCCTATATCTAGTAATCTTCCGACAATTCACGAAAGTTCGAGAGAAGTGGCGTGACACTAGTCACGTGACCTCGCTGACGCAACAATATTAATAAATGTTTAAGTTTGTTTTCACTGTTGGTAAGTTTTCGAAAAAAATAGTTCCGTTGTTAAAGATCGATTTACACCCTCCGAATGCTCTCTAACCAACTAGGAAAAATCGGTGCTGAGATCTTGTTTAGGTGGATTTATAATAATCTGTGGTTTGGCAGTCAATAATCCATTCTGCCGGATCAGAAGCGGTTCTGAATTCCTCAATCATTGATTATTGCATTATCTGCTCTTTCTCAGAATCTTCCACCGAAGTCGTTTCTTTTTCTGATGACATTTGTATGGTTGGTTAATTTTGCTGGTTATTAGAAATGATAGCAGAAGATGTAGAAGGTGCAGAAAAGAATGAATCTCTAATTTTTGCATAGATTAAAAAAGAAAGTCTTTAGTTTCAAAATTTAGTTTTGCTCTTTCTGTATTCCGCCTTGGTAAGTCGATTTCTTCCATCCAACCTAAATGAAGTGTGGCTATAATTTTATTTTATATATAAAAAGAATGCTATTATCTTATTATGACTAGTAATATGTTTATTTAATACATTATATTCATTAAAAAGTGACCATTTGAATAAATAACGTAATAAAATAGTAAATTGTTTGTTTGTTTGTAATTAAGCACAAAGCTAAACAATGGGCTATCTGTGCTCTGCCCACCACGGGTATCGAAACCCGGATTCTAGCGTTGTAAGTCCGCAGACATACCGCTGTGCCACTGGGGGGCTAAAATAGTAAAAATATATTGTTACGTCTCCGTTTGTTAATTAACTTCCCGTAACTTCGTTCCGATGAAACTTTAGCGACACAAGTATTTACTTAATAAAACTGGTTTATTCTTTCCGAATATAACTCTGCGATACACTTAATCTCAATATTCGCGCTAAAAAACAGTATCACGAACAAACGAACGTTAACTTCAACAATACCCTGTGACTGCAGTTCAATTACTCACTGTCTACACACACATTACCGCGTCACGTTGTCCCCCTCTTAGATATACCAGCCTACCCTATCTAGTAAATACTAGAGCATTCCTGAAGGAACAAGATAGTTCTAGAAATTAGAGGGCGCCACACCAGTCACGTGACCTCGATGACGGAACAATATCATATCAACCAATTTCCATGATTTTTAAAATGAATTACTTCAACAATACCTCAATATTAACCACTTAATTACTTCAATAACAATTATTTGAGGCTGGGTTAAAATAACTTAATTCATGAGACTTTGGGCGTAGTCAAATACATCAATCGAAAGGGTTTGATTTACTGTATCCAAAACTGTAATTAGATCTTAAATCGGTCAAGAGATGATGGAGCTATGAGCTAAAGGTTTGTACTTGCAAAACAAAACACGGAGCCGTTTTGTGAGCTGCTCAGCCGCGGCTAGAAACACCGAGGTAATTATCAGCTTTCACACTGGCACTCCATTTTGACAATACCAAAAAAAAACTTGTAATAAAGAAAACTTTTTATATTATTCTTAGACTTCAGAATTTTGCTATCTATGACAAACTTTTACAGCCATTGATTATTCACGAAGTCGAACCAGAAGTGAAGCTTTTGTATTAGTTATATTATTAATCACCTGATAAGTGGCATGACTTCTCAGTGCTATAAATAATACATCTTTGGGAGATTCGATCTAGTGCAGCGGGTTGCGGCTCCTCTGCAATATAAAATTAAATAAGAACATATTCAAATATTTGTTGCCGCTTTCTTTCGATGTTTCTTAAATTTGCCGCCCTAGGCAGCTGCCTACTCTACCTATGCATAAATACGGCACATGTATATATATATATATATATATATTCATGATGTTAGAAAGACACGTAGGATCAAAAAGTCTTGATAGAAATAAATAAAAACCCTATAAGCCGAGCGCTTTCGAAAGGTGGACCTTTCTTCTACAAGGGCAAATATATATATATGTATATATATATACCTAATGCAACCTAACAAAATAATAAAGAAAAAACAAGTTTTATTGAAATATATAAGAATAGTAACTCATTCCTCCCCCATGGATCCTGGGTTGGGGTAATTTGGGTAAACCTGCCTTATGCTATACTATAAAATCGTGTACATGCTTTGAGCTAGGTTTATAACAGCCATACCAAACTAGTACTGTACTGTAACAGGACACTTTCTTTAATTTGATCTTTTATGACAAATACCAGTAAATTTTATTTGTTGCAATACTTATGTAACTAGCAGAGACCCGCAAAACATTTCCGGCCAAATTAGTATCTTTATCGTAACA
>NW_013666803.1:62183-70736 GCF_000517525.1 Limulus polyphemus
AAAGTACAGGATAGTTCTAGAAAGTAGAGGGCGTGAGAATAGTCACGTGATCTCGATGACGCAACACTATCGATAAATGAACTTATAATGTTATTCTGCGACCTAACGTCAAACTTTTTTAAAAACTTTGATAAGTTTTTAATATTCTGTTGTATAAAATGGTTAGTAAAGTATATTTACATTCCCCTTTTGTTCTTCTTGTTTCATACAGCAATTGTCGCGTCGTGATCATTGAGCTTTGCGCTCTCTGCCGCAGGCAGACTGTTTGTCGTCGAATGAATAATGCGCATGCGCAGTCTTTCATGGGAAAACATTCTAACTACGCATGCTTATGCAAGTTCTCGGTCAGAAAGCGTAACGGTCTTACATACAAACAAGCAGAATAATAGTATAGATGCTGTACTTATGCCAGAGTGATTGTACGCATATTGTTTGTTTGAAGTTAAGCACAAAGCTACACAATGGGCTATCTGTGCTCTGCCCACGACGGGTATCAAAATCCGATTTCTAGCGATGTAAATCCGCAGATATACCACTGTGCCACTGGGAGGCATACGCAGATTGAAGACATAATTTCATATATATAAATATATATATAATATAATACATATAATACATATAAACATATAATATATATGTTTCAAACTATTTCACTGTTAGATATTTGGTATAAAAAACTACTTGCAGTTCTAAAAAGTGACTCCATTTTCATTTATAATAAAGTTAACGCTGATTTCTTCAGTTTTTTGTGCAAACTTTAATATAGATATGAGCTTAATATGCCAGTCTTTTAAATTATTATATAACTTTACCGACTCATTTGTGAGACTATATTATATTCTGTCATTCTAAATAATTGGAATTTTTCTCCGGTAAACATTATATTGAATATGAAGTTAATTAACAGAAAATTTTTAAATCAACACACGAAAGCAAATGTTTTTCCTGTCTTCTACCTCCTATTAGGTTATTCTAATTAACATAATCTACCAACAATTTTCGCCTGGTTTGTTTTTTATTTGAACGTTCGAGATGAAGGGGTGGAGCTCCTGCCTTACGAATTCCGAACCAAGTGGACGACGCTGTAGTAGCGCTTCACGTGCTAGCTTGGTACATAAATCGTGAAGAGAACAAGGAAACCCCAGAGGGCACGTTAAACAACTCGATGCTGCAAGCCTTAGATGATTTTATCGTAGCAGTAAGGCATGACATTAGAATACGTTTACAAGCAACCTGAATATAGTGACGTGTCATCTCATCATAGACGTGTATGGGCTCTGATCAGTTTGTTTCATTGGAATTTAGTCAGTTTATTATTGTTGGTCTCTTCTCGTCTTGTGACAGGAAATGGTAAGTTTCATTTTGTTAAGACTATCGAATCTTAAATAATGTCTTATAAATAGGCCTGTTTCAATTCTTGTTTATTTTAAACTTTTAATAGCCATCCAAAACAACGTTTCTCAAACATGTACCTATACGAATTAAGTACACAAAGATGCGATAAATACATAGCCCTCCCCATCATATTGCAGCAGCTAGTTTATCTACTTAAGTAAATGTATTTTGTTTTAAAAAATTACACACACAACAGAAACAACATTATAGTGAGACTAAAGTTCAAAATAATTCTTCCATTACCATTTCTTGTTGTCATCCTTAAATTAGCTTATAATGGATGATGTCTGTTGTCATAGCACTCACACGTCTGATAGATGAAACAGTTCCAACCCGTTTGGGTGCTATGACTACAGACATCATCCATTATAAGCTGACTTAAGGATGGCAACAAGAAATGGTAATGGAAGAATTGTTTTGAATTTTAGATTCATTGTATGTTTTTTGTTCACTATTGTTTTATAGTATTAATATATATACACACACACACACGTCACATCAGGGTAAATTTGACTTAAATAAGTTAATTTATACAGGCTAGATATATCTTTGGCATAACAATGAAATACGTGACGCGAAGTCGAACTGTCTTAACTTCGTTTAACTGCAAATTTCAGAAAATCACTTTCTTAAACAATTTTTGTTTTCTGCAATATCTTTTGTGAGCTCGCAGTGGCTGTTGAAACTTAAATTCAATCATTAAGAGCAGTGCTGCAAAAAAAAAAAAGAGAAGAAAAAAAGGGAGATAAAGTTGCAGATGTAAACACTTTCAGAATTCATTGGATTAAAAAAGAGGCTACTGCAGTATTGGTAAACAAGCTCAGAATAACAAACAGTGAAACACCTGATCATGCAGATTTACTGCTAAAAAAGTTTTGCAATAAAAAGTGTTCTTGCATCTATAAAACTAAAAGAAAGCTTTAAGTGATTTGTAAGGTAGTGTTAATTCATATTTACTTGTGGAAAACTGGAACAGAAAATTTGAAATAAGAACAGGTCTAAAAATACTATTTAGAATTAAACTTTTAAGAACGAGAATCAAATATTTTAGCCAAAAAATGCCGCAAAAGGTTTAAACATTATTAGAAAATGTGCAGATTAAAAATATTCGAATTTAATATTTTCTCAAAAGAACGGAGTATGCTATCATAAGTAATCTGCAGCTGATTAGATTTTCTTTTATGTTCTAGACAAGCCCTTCTCAACTGGGCGAATGACTCGCCCAGAGGTTAATGAGATCAGAATCAGGGTGAATGAGAATGATCGGGTGAAAGGCAGGGTAAATGAGTATTATCATTTATACAACAAATTCAAGAACAAAAAAGTCATTAATTATTATATATTTATTCTAGTTGTATTTTTATAAATATATATATATATATTTGTTTACTTTATGTGGTATTCATTCTAGTTGTAGTTTGATGTATAGTTAACTTATAATAATGAACTTTGAAATTTAAATTTAGTACTCTTTTATCTTTTTTCGAACTGTGGTGAGTGAGCTTGTAGCGGTGAATGATACTGGAAAAGGCTGAGAAGCAGTGTTCAGTATTAACGAATTAGCGCCAGCCTCTTATATGGAAACTAGAAGACAATTATTCACATCTGTATTTGACTTTAAAGATCGATCATAAACAATTAACAACATGCATTGTAATAAAGGTGGCGTTGTTCACAAAATACTTTGTCAACCATTAAATTCATCATACTTATTTATTAAAACACAGAGTACAAATGTCATAAATAATTATCTCTGTCTCTCTCTCTCTCACACACACACACAGTGACAATACTCGTTTTTACTAAACAAATTTACTATCCGTAATATAAAAAATTGGTAAACGTAGAAACTTTAGCATTATATTGATGGCAGAAGAAATACTATGTGGGGAAAAAGGTCAATATATATATATATTTATAACTATGTAAAAACCATTTTTGTGCACACGTGTGGAATATTAATCTTATTTTTATTTCGTAAAACGTAGAATATCTTGATCATTTCATAAATATCATCATGAATATATTTTTGAATAAGCATCCGAGATGAAGATTATAGTGCTATTGACATTTAATCGATTTGACAAATTCACTCACTTATGGTTGTTATCGAACAAATCTGCTGTTGAGGTTTTAAGAGAACATGGTGCATTTAGAACACTGTAACATTAGATTAATTTAAACAAGTATAATAAAAAAAAATTAAATTTTATAAAGCCAAGTAGTGATCGACATATACGTAACCTAGCTAGGAATAGTAATATAGAAAAATTTAATGCTACAAAAAAGTATTGAAACAAAAAAATTCAAACTACTGAAACTGAGTTACTTAATACCTTAAAAACGTTTATTCCGACTTTTGCAAATTACTATAATTATGTTAATCTGATGTAAAGTAGGGATAAAACATTTAAACATTTTTAAGTAACTTTTTTGTTTCAATACTCCTTTTGTAGCATTAATTTTCTATATTACTATTGCTAGCGCTCGACTCGCAATCTGAGGGTCACGGGTTCGAATCCCCGTCACATCAAACATGCTTGCCATTTCAGCCGTGGGGACGTTATAATGTGACGGTCAATCCCACTATTCGTTGGTAAAAATAGTAGCCCAAGAGTTCGCGGTGGGTGGTGATGATTAGCTGTCTTCCCTCTAGTCTTTTACTGCTAAATTAGGGATAGCTAGCGCAGATAGCCCTCGTGCAGCTTTGCGCGAAATTCAAACAAACAAACAATTTATTGTACTTGTTTGTTTCCTTTTAATTAGTAGTCTGTTGGATAAACTATCATTTGAGGCAGAACCTGGACTAAGCGTTCGGATAATGCTTTATGACTGATTTTATACAATTCGAGGGTGCCGAATTCAAATCTGCCGGGTGCCACTTTGTCACTCTTGGGGAAATTGAAGTATTCAAGATGGCTGCCATAAATTAAAAGCAGATATCTCAGCCCTAAAATTACAAACCTAGGTTTTTGAGATCGAGGAATTCAGTAAAATAATTGGTTTAACTGTATTTTTAATGTGTAGCGTCATATTCAAGATGGTCCAAAATGGCCGCCGCCAGAACAAAAACAACACAATGTCTCATGTCATAAATGATATACATTAACCGTGTAGTCATCTAAGTCTCGGTTTTTAGTCATAATATAACAACTTGACAAAGAAATATATACATAAAAACAATATATCTTTATTGTTTTTGACAACAATATAAAGAATATATGAAGAAGTTTACTTTATGATTAGGCTTCTCATCAGTGAATAACTACACGTGATTGCTGTTTGCATCTGTGAGTTGAATTGTGCACAATATCATACATTTTTTTGTCTGTAATTTCTAGTTGTGGTTTACCCTTACAGTTAAAACTGAGACACACACACTATAATCACCATTGGTGGTGGCATCACTATTTCTTATGAGTGATCACGTGGCCTTCTAATGGTACTGTTGAGGGATTCATCAACATTGTGTATCAAAATGATCTATTGCATGGATGTGATACATATCTCGTCTGTGACTGGAATAGAAAAACACAACAAGACTGCCAAGGGCTGGCGAAGTTGTCAGCAGACGTCATCAACTGCTCTCATCACACAACTACTACCTCAGAAGATTACACAGAGTGTGACAAAGAACAAAGTGCAGCTCATCGGTCTTATCTGTTAGTATGTTCAGGAGAATGCCAATTTCTTTCCACAAAATGGCAAAAAGCTCATCATGACTGTTCATGATCCAGTACCCCTTGAGATCCACAAGGGTAACACTACGTTCGAACCAGATAAAAAAAACTATGAATATAGAGGCTGATGTAATTATTGTGCAGCAGGTGTTGTATCTGGCCTTTAGATGAGTAGACAGTATCAAAGTCATTTGTGATTACACTGATGTATTCATTCTGATTAAGCAATACTACTTGTCACAAGAGTTAACTTGTCAGCTGTCAATGTTAGGATAACTGTCGACATCAAGGCCACTGTGGAAAAGCCCAGGGATACGTTGGTGACATCATAGCAGCACATGCCCTCTCGGGATGTGATGCAGTTTCTTATCTCTGGGGAATTGGTAAAATAAAGACAATGAAGGCTGGACATCGTCTCACTAAGCTTGGGAAATAGCGAATGTTGTTGCTGAAGCCACATCATTTATTGCTGCATGTTATGGATCTAAGGTCACAAATGACATGCCATCTGTCCGGTACGATGTATCAACATAAAAAATGTCCAACAAAAAGCTTACTTCAGTCCCAGAGCTGAAATGCTTGCCTCGAACCACTGAAGCATTTTGCTAGGATACATTACCAAACAATTCTCTGAAGGGCCGCTCTAGATGCTGTTCCACCAAATTATGACCCTAAACAGTACGGGTGGACAATTAATAAAGTCTCAAACCTCTTACTTCCAGTGCCACTGTCTTTAGCTGTGTTACAAGTGCCAGATATCCTGAAATTAATCAAGTGTGGATCTTCATCAATTCATCCTTGTACAACAGCAAGATGTAGTTGCTTGTGGCAAAACTATCCTGTTATATTTTCTGTACTTGCCATGGTGCTGAGGAATGTCACAATGAGTGAACAAAGACAATACACAATGATGACGATCATCAGGTTGTTTAAAATGCTGTCAGTGTATGTTCTAAAACTGACATTTGCTTGTGATCATTTATGATTTTTATGTGTTTTGTGTACAGTATTAAAACTTTCAAAAGTTGACATTATTCAAGGTTACATTTGTATTGATGTTGAAAATTAAGATTATTATATTATGCTTTCTAAATGACTGTTAAATAGTTTAACTTTACATTTAAAGCCGAAGATACGACAAAAATTTTAATTTCCATCTTATCGGCCATTTTGAACATGACCTACTTCGGCATTTAGAACATGTATTATTTTTCTGGGCTTAAGCAGCTTTAGTCATGTTGAAATAAAATATTTATTATGTTCTCTTAATTCCTGTTAATTAGTTTTACTTTAACCTTTCCCAAAACCTGAGATACAACAAAATAATTCTTGCTTTCATCATCAGCTACCTGTAAACTACTATTATTGGGAGCCACATTGCTGGCCATTTTGAATATGATGTTGATCAGTAATACAATTACATTAGAAAAATGACTAATTCTCACTACTCAACCCTAAAAACTGGACTTAGGGAAACAACTGTGACTCAAGGTCATTTAGGATATAAAACGACCTTTTCAGTTACAACGGTAGCCAACTTGGACGCCAGTGGTGTTACACATTGTCATTACTGTCAAGACAGCTTTTTCATTGAATTTCTTGGCTTCAAAAATCTAGGTTTATACTTAGTAAAATGGAGCTGTATCTCGTATAGGACCCAGAATATAAGCTATTAAAATTATGGCAGCCACCTTGAATATCTCAATTTCCCCAAGGGTGACAAGGTGGAACCCGACGAATTTGAATTCAGCATCCTCGAATTCTAAAAAATAGGTTATAGAAATGCGATAACTATTGGGAAAACTGATATATTCACCTCAATACACCTGTACAGCAATAAAATAGTAGGTAAAAGTAGTATTTTCTATTAGATAATTTAAATGACACTTTTACAGAGAATATAATAAAGGATCTTGTTTAAAATATTGGTGTAAATGCGTATTTCGTTTTATATTTCATTACATATACAACAAATGCGAGACTCAACACAAAGGCTTCTAAGTAAGTACGAATTCAGGTATTTCGTGCTGCCTACCACTACACAGTTATATTTCCCGTCATTCTTAACATGGTTAGAGCTTTTACTTATATTGGTAAATTTGAAAGCTCTTAGGTTGCTGTAAAAATTGTTTATTATTTTATTAACAAAACGTTCATTCAAGTAACAACGTAACGGTTTTTGGCAGATTGTTGCGCCTCTATTTGGGTTTGACAGCTTTATGCATTGAACTTGTAGAAAAGTACAATATTATTGGTTGTTATTAACAATTTGTACCTGAAATAGAAAGATCACAAACTTAAAAACAAAATTTTCCGTGCACAGGTCTTTATTCAAGCCCCCCTCTCTCTCTCCCCTGGTGTGTTAGCAGCAAGTTCACGCTGTAATCCGTTTTTCAATTCCTCGCGATCTACGAAGCGCTGATAACCTCTTTGTGGAGCTTTGCGCTAAACAAACTTTATTCAGGAAGTTATTGGGAAGCGATCACTCGATTATTGAGCACAAGTTGTGGTGACCAACGTTAAATAAGCTAATGAAGACGACAATTTAGCATGATAGTTAGCTGTCTTGTGTTGTGGAAAGATATTACAAAGTGACAGTTTATATTCGGATTAACCAGCTTTATTACTTTTAACATGTAGTACTATTATAGCTAACGGAACTGGCTTGACTTGATTATTTGTCTCTATATCTCTCTGTCTGCAACACAGTTATCGCCGTTACCTTATTTGCCGGCTTATATACTAAAATAGAGGGCACCTAGCAAATACTGGATTATTTGTGATGTTCGCCGATCCTTCTAGAAACTCATCACGTGTTACCAGCGTCACGTGACTTTCGCTGTCGTAACACTGTCCCTTCCTTAGTATTGTTCGTCCAGAACAATAGCCACTTACATTAAATCAATAGATAATTAAAAAAACTTTATTAAATGTACAGAATTTACAAACACAAAATTAAAATTCAACAAAGTCTCTTAATTTTACGGGACGTATCTTCTTCCATACTGGTCTCCATCTCGTTGCCTTCTGTGGTTCATCTGCTTCATCAGGAAATGTCCTATTATCGGTAACAGTCACATCAGTGGTAGTAACTTCATCGAGGGCTTCACTGTTTCCCTTCTCAAAACTGGGTAGAGTTTCTTCTTCAACAGTGGCTTTTTCAGGTGACACGTCTTCAGCAGTGTCATTTGTTCCATTGTTCACTTCGTTCCAACTAAAATGCCCTGGACCATGATAATGCTAAAGCCTGTTGGCATGCGCCACCTTTGGCTTACCTCGTCGACCACATTTTATTCGGAAAGTTATGTCTGAGAGATGATCCACTATGTCAAATGGGCCTTTCCATGGAGAAGAGAACTTAGGAGACTTCCCTTTGGTCTTCCTGGGATTATACAACCACACCTTGTCTCCTGGTTCAAAGCTGACTTCAGTAGATCTCTTACCATAACATAGCTTCATGGAATCAGCAGACGTTTTC
>NW_013666803.1:71696-73054 GCF_000517525.1 Limulus polyphemus
TGGCATTTCTTGGGATGGAATTTGAGGTTTGCTGCTTGACTACTTCCTCTAGCCGGGACATTTCCTCATCAAAAGTTGTTGCAAATACAATGACATTATCCAGGTACACTAGGGCTATCCTCCATTGTACTCTTTCCATCAGCCTCTCAAATGTTGCCGGAGCATTGCTAAGCCCGAATGGCATCACACGGTATTGCCAGAGACCTTGGCCATAACTAAATGCAGTCTTAGGTTTATCTTCTTCAACCATTTTCACTTGATGGAAACCTGACTTTAAGTCCAGAGTTGAAAACCACCTGGCTCCATTTAGGGCATCAAGAGTATCATCAATTCTTGGCAGTGGGTATGAGTCTTTTTTGGTTATACTGTTAAGAGCTCTGAAGTCCACACATCAATGTTGGGTCCCATTCTTCTTCTGTACTAACACGACGGGAGCTGACCAAGGACTACCTGATTTCTCGACTATCCGTTCCTTAATTAAGCCATCCATGACCTTCTCCATCTCTTGTCGCTTTGCCGGAGCTATTCTTTTTGGAGGGATCTTTATTGGATGGTGATTGTTTGTGTTTATTCTGTGCTCCACAATGTCTGTGCAGCCGAGGTTATGACGTCTGCATAATTCACCAAAAGTTCTCTAACCTGAAGAGCCTGTGATGATGACAAATGGACTATGCTCTTCTTATAGAGGTCAGGTAAATGTTCTGGGAGTGTATGTCATTTCTTTATGGTTGTATTTATTGCTTTAACCTTGACTGGCTCTACCTCCTGGCACACATCCAACAATGCCCCTTCCTTAAGTGTCTGCTCACATTTAGAGAAATTGGCTACTGGTATAGGTACTACTTGATGACCTGCCACAAGTAACCTTCGAATCTTCAAATCTGCTGGCTGGGATGGATCTTTCACTGCTTCCACAAGCATTTGCTTCCTTGGAGATGTACTTTTATCCTACCCCAAATTATCTTCTCTGACATAAGGGGTATTGTAGTTGACTCAACAGATGAAGCAACACTTACTGAAATTTGGCCTTTGTTGTTTCCAATCGTCATTTTATCAAAGTTAACTACACACTTCTTCGGTAGTAAATAGTCCAATCCTAATATGCATTGGTCTTCAATGTCAGCCAAGTATACTTTCTGTCTGTTCTTCATGCTGTGTGCTCAATAGTTACCCACACTGGTCCCCACAACCTAGCATAATGACCTGTCACACCACAGAGCTTCTGTACAGCTTCTGGTACTCTTTTGTGATCCAGCACCTTCATACTCACAAGGGTTTGCTAGGATGCAGAATCTATGACAAAGTTGCACCATTGGCCATCCAGCTTCCCTGTCACGTAAACATTATGTGTGCTTGCC
>NW_013666803.1:73826-85140 GCF_000517525.1 Limulus polyphemus
ACAAAGTCCCTCAAACCTCTCTAAACGCTGACCTTTTCCGGCCTTGAATCCTGGTGACTGTACCAACCTTGGTATCTCTGTGCTGGACTTAACGTAGGATTCAAATTCAAGAGCTCTGTCCATTGCATCCTACATAGTAGAGGGGTGTGCTTGCTTTATTTGTATATTCAGTCCAAGACATCAACAAACTGATCCCTCAGCAACATCTTGAGGACATCAGGTGGCGCAGTTGGGTAGGCCTTGTGTGCCATACTTTCCAAATCCTGTGCCAACTCTTGACGGCTCTCCCCTTTAGCACGAACTCGCGTCCTAAACCTAGCCATGTAGACTTGAGACTGATTTGTGGTTCCATACCTGAGTTGTAGAGCCGCTACCAGTGCTCTGTAGTTGTGCCTGTCGTCTGCTGACAACTGTCCAAGTATTTTCAGTGGTTGTCCCTTCAAGCTCGTTGCCAGATATACTGCTTTCTGCTCCTCTGTCCATCCATTCATCTCTGCCAGGAGCTCAAATTGTGCTCTATATGCTTCCCACGGTGCCTTCCCATCGAATTCCTGTGGCTTCCTTCGTACTAGTTCACCCCTATTGCTGACATTTATATCTGGAATGTGACTTCTAACAGGACTGAAGATGTTTGCATTAAGGTTTACTGCGGGGTCTGGAAGGGGCTTCCCGTTGTCTGAGGCTGATTAGGTCGATGGCTAATATATCTTCCTTGTGTAAAAGACAGTAAATCATCCTTTAATGTATTTAATGCACTTTGAAATTTACTAGGCTTTTCCATTTGTAGTTCTTGTTTCCTTTCTTGTTCCAGTTGCCACTGCTGTAGTCTCTCTTCTTGTTCATTTTCTTTCTCCTCCAACCACTGCTGTAGTCTCTTTTCTTGTTTCTTTTCTTTTTCCTCCAACAACTGCTGTAATCTCTCTTGTTTATTTTGCTGTTCGAGCTGTCACTGTTGCAGGTTTTCTTGCCACTGCTGTAATCTCTCTTCTTGTTTCTTTTCTCGTTCTTTTTGTTTCTTTTCTTTTTCCTCCAACAACTGCTGTAACATCTCTTGTTTATTTTGCTGTTCCAGCTGCCACTGTTGCAGGTTTTCTTGCCACTGCTGTAATCTCTCTTCTTGTTTCTTTTGCTGTTCTTGTATTGCTGCCATCAAATCTGCTAAGATGTAGTTTGATTTGCCACCTCTCGTTTCCATTTTCTTTTCTTTTTTTACCATTCCACTTCTGACACCAATTTGTTACGTCACTGTTCGTTTGTTAGTTTCCCGTAGAAATTCTTCCCAAGAAACTTTAGTGATACAAGTCCTTTCTTCAATAAAACTAGTTTATTGTTTCTCAATACAACTTTGTAATACACTTAATTTCCACAGCCACTTTATCTTAAACACACGCTAGAGTTCATAACGATTCACGCACTTTACTTACGGCTTGACTCAATTATCTGTCTCTATATCTCTCTGTCTGCAATACAATTATCGCCGTTACCTTATTTGCCGGCTTATATATTAAAACAGAGGGCGCCTAGCAAATACTGGATTATTCGTGATGTTCCCTGATACTTCTAGAAACTTATCAAGTGTTACCAGCGTCACGTGACTTCCGCTGTCGTAACAACGATATACACAAGCCATGTGTAATTATATTTAAATAGGCATGCATAGTTTAGTTCAATTGTATATGTTATTTATAACAATAGTAGTTTTTGTTCTTTTAAAAACATAACTAATTATATTACTCCCTAAATAATAAAAAATAAATTACAGTGAAAGCAATAAAGATTTTGAAGGTTTTGAACCAAACTAAATAATAGTAAACCTTTTCTTGATTTACGGTATTTTCTTATTTTGATGTTTTGAGCTCTTTTGTGTTTAGAACCATATATACTAATTTTTAAAGTATCAAATTGAATTTTTGTTCAATAAAAATCTTTGAAATGCGACTATAGCTTTTTGCCCCAAAACTTTGTCTTCAAAATAAGCGTACGTCTTATATTCCGAAAAATACGGTATTATCAATCTTCACAATTCTCGAATGATTACTCACTTCAGTTAACGATGGATTTTTAAGTCACTACAATGACATACAGTAGGCACTAAACGAACCTAGACTTATAATTCCAAATCGAGAAACGAAATGGCAATAATCAAAACACTTCACTTGAATACGCGCAAAGTTATGTAGATACTTATATTAGTTGATTATTTGAAGTATAATCTATATGAATCTACTGTTGTAAGTTATCTGTTATTGGACGGGTTCTTTTGGATTACTGGGTATGATTTAAAAAGAAAATGATAGTGTAGTCCACTAATAACTAAAACATTTTTCTTTCACTATAATTGTATAAATATCATGTACTAATTAACGTTTGCTGAGATATAAACTTAGCTTCACAAATAATGCTAAACAGTCTCACCTGCTAGCATCCTGGCTCAGCAATCTGATAGTATATAACGCTAAAAATCTAGTTTTCACATCCGTGCTGGGTAATGCACAGCTAGATTGTGTAGCTTTGTGCTTAACAATAACAAGTTTAGATGTTAATTTCCGCCTGTCTGTGGTATTTATATTGCATTTTCTTTGAAACGTACTTAGTATTCATAAAATTGGACAAAAATGACTAATTAAACAAACTAATTTAGTTACATCAGTAGGAATAACAGATCTTATACCTGGGGGAATGGTGTAATGAAGAAGTGATTTTTACCTGTCAGCAATCAGGTTGCCATCAATTGTATTATTCAACACTATTAGCCAAGATTCAGCTCTCGCCAGCATTTGTCCCATAGCATATTCTACCGTGGATATTGTATGTTGATGAAAATATGGTTCTCCTCTCAACCATTCAAACTGTTATTGATTATTGTCAAACACATTGAATTTGGATTAATATTTAAATACCATACTTCTTCAGCTTTGCTAAGTCCATTGTATGAAGTCTGCTGCCCATTTCAGCCTTTTATTGTGATATCTCTCCTACGCTACTGAAGCTACTTTGTACTTGTATTATATTACTGTTCTTGAGTTAATATCCACATTTGCACTTACAAATTGGATTATT
Source organism: Limulus polyphemus (assembly GCF_000517525.1). Lineage (NCBI taxonomy): Eukaryota > Metazoa > Arthropoda > Merostomata > Xiphosura > Limulidae > Limulus > Limulus polyphemus. The sequence continues at coordinate 76,887 of NW_013666803.1, forward strand.
GTGTATTCCCGAGTTACTTAACACCACTTTTACAACTTGACCATGCCTACTTTTATTATTAAAATTACTAGTTTCACGTATTCTATTCTGAGTTTCCATATAGTTCTACTGAAACTTAATTTTGCCTCAGTCTATCAAAGTGAGTAACCTTTACCAGCGAAAACTTTGATTTAGACACGTTTGTCATCTTCCTCTTATTCCCTGGGAGTTGTGAGTGTGTTCATTATATTCATCACACTACTGCTGGGAATAATACGACTACATCTTACACTCTCAATAAAAGTTCTTTAGTGCTAGACTGTCTAATTATTTCTGGTTTTAGGCTTCTAATGGCTAATATTCCTAATTCATAATGAATAGTAATTTTCGGAAGTTCCAGTAATTTCAAACTGTTCAGTTGTTATTGAAGTGTCACTATAAACTAGCATATATTTCAAAATGTTTGCTTCCACATATCTCGGTAAACTATTTCTTTACTCTATCCGCCAGTCTTTTTGTAGTAGATTTTATATATACTCTAGAACACAGAATAGTTCCTTTTTTCTGATCATGGGTTTAAGAATGACTTGAAGATATATAAACGTTGTACAGTAAAGCCTTTAGTTTCTTTATTTTCAAGGCATGTTTACCGGTGAATGGAAGTAATATATGAAGAATCATTTTTTGGCCAAAGGCGCGCCAAAACCTGGAAACAAGCAGGTGATACACATACAAGATTCATAAACAATGAGTCATTATAAGTTATTGATCAACTTTTTACATAAAATCCATAGGGAAAATTGAATAACTTGTACAATAGACCAGTAATTTGTAATTACTTTAAGTAGAGAAGTAAAATTGTTTTATAAATATCAAATACTGTTCCAAATGTCCTATATTACGGTCATAACTCAGTCAAGTTGTTTAGTTCTCTTTGACATTTTCAGTTTTTATATAGCTCTGTACTACCTTATTGATATTCATATTTGGACTCTTCACAGGACAAGTCGTGGTTGGAGAACTCCAGGTATCACCTCACCACAATTACTGCATGTATGCTTTGCTGGAACATGAATCCCTACCCAACAAGTCTTATTCCTGAGAGAATGACTAAGAATCTGTTTGTACTTGACAGATGTCAGGGCACCATAAATTTTGTAAAGATCTTCAACATTGGCTGAGATGCACTCGCACTAATATTTGTGTCTTAGCATGCCTCACTATAGATGTTTTATAATAGTAATAGTATTTTTCTTTTTTCCATTTGCCAAACAAATTGAAGTTACTTACTTTTTCTGGTTTTATTATTCCGTTGTTTTTCCCATTTCATCCTTTTGGTTTGATTATCTCTCCTAACAGTGGTTTCTGAGTAGCAACACATTTCATCCAGCTTTTTTCCTAATGTATTATCTTACTGTTCTGGAGGTAACACTTACACTTTTATCTACAGATACGAGATTGTTGTGTATCATATAAAGAGTATACCTTGATTTACTTGATACTTTTTGAAGAGTTTGGACTTTCTATCTCGATTGCTTTTATTATTAACTCCATTTACCTCCTAATTTAACGTGAAATCAATTTCTGAATCTGTCACGTGGGGGAGTAGATTTTATTAGTCTAAGCTTTGATTTCTACTTGTTTGTCATATTATATTTCTATCCTGAGAGCCATAAATGCATTCACAATACTCCTGCTGAAAATCGTATGACTGCTTCTACTTACATGGTATGGTACTGCTGATTAGTTAGAGAACAGACAATCGCAGAGTAAAGTGTAAACACCTGATTATAACAGATGCAGTTGATTTTTATACAATGGGGGGAAGTAATCCCATAATATGTGCATTTTATACCTGTTTTGATCAATGTTTCCATAGTTATTTCTAATACTGTATGTGAAAAAATGTTCATGAAAGATTTAGTGTAAAATCCATATTCGCATTAAGTAACTCGCATGTTCATCCTTATGCAAGGTAAGTGTAGTAAAATGAATGTGGTTACACCTACCAGCTATGTCCCAGTAGTCGCGCTTCCGTACCACCATCTATGAACTGAAATGTTACTTTCTTCCACGAAATAAATAGTTGCAGGTGGCATTTAGACAAACAACGATTTTTCATATTTTGAGCGAGGATTATTTTCGTGCTGTTAACTGTAGTATATATCAGTACACATCCAGACTGACACAGGGTAAATGCGGTAGTCAACATTAGCTTATATTTATTGTCCTACACAGCCACAAACGACACATCCAGGCTGACACAGGGTAAATACTGTATTCAACAATAACTTATATATATTGTCCTACACAGCCACAAACGCCAGTACCAGGAAAATTCAATTAAACGGAGACTTTTCCACTATCATATATTTTAATGTGATTCACATTCTGTGCAGATTAAGAGCATAACTCCCCCACTGCACGTATACAGTTTGACAATTCTACAAATGTTCACAACAAAAGTACGTAAATGTTCAGAAAGTGAGGGTCACAAACAGTCTTTTCAACATTCGGGTTTATTAGAAACCGTAACAATAATTTCCAGTGATGTGAACAGTAAATGTATTACCTCTAATAACATCAGCAGTGTCGGTAATGAATAGTTCAGTAATAATTAAATGGTTATCACATGTAGTTTATACATCCTACTAGGTCGAAAAATGTGTTGAAATATCCTTTCAGCTTACTAATGTGTTCTAATTTGCCCCAAGTAATATCCAGTCGTACAAACTGTTGGTGTTCTTTGAACATTATGCGTACTAACATCAGTTGTTCTAACTGTATAATAATCAAATGGTTATTGCAATGTTGTTTAACCATTATACCATGATACGCCACTTGATAGTTCGGAAAGAAAGAAATGCCATTTTTTTAATCCTTGATTTTTTTTCAATCAAATGACTAACCTAAGTGAACCATAATCAAGTAGCCATATCCCTGATGCCCTGTAGACACTACCATGCCATAAAGTACTGGTTGCTAGCTTAGAAAGTAAAAGTTAACTCATTTTCGTTATTTTATCCATCAATCAATCTGTCATCTTAACTGCTTGTCTGGCAGTTAATCAACCATATCGATTAGGAGGTCAGTATTTACATCTCGACCAACTATCAGAGCCTTGCTCCTCCACTGGTGTCACCTCCTCAACAGCAGAGTTAAGGTGATGTATAGTAGTACTTTCACCATCTTTTTCTTACTGATCAGTCTCAACCTCAAATTCTTGATCTAACCAATGCAGTAGATGTTCATCAGTTGTCCATGGCTTAAGCTTCTCAACGTGTTCAATATACATGCATCATATGAACACTGCAGCTCATAATTTGATTAAATGACTTATGAGAAAACGAATGAAGTCCAGTCCAGCAATAACTAAGTTGTATTATTCAAGCACATACCAAAGCCATACACAAATTTCTGTTCTTTCACTACTATATTATAAGCATGTCTTCTGCAATATTTTGACCATTCCTTCTTGCTGAAATGTATATTAATATGTATGTCAGCTAAACATATCTCAACCACTCCATATATTCTTGTGACCTCTGTGGCATGTCTGTTCTATGAGTAGGACTATATGTCACGTGCAGAGGAAGTAAAATGTTTTGGCCAAACATGACCTCTGCTGCATTGCACTGTACGAAACCATTACATGTGGTTAATGTTTGTCTCAGTCAATTTTGGCCAAACATGACCTCTGCTGCATTGCACTGTACGAAACCATGACATGTGGTTAATGTTTGTCTCAGTCAATTTTGTCGGGAATGACTATCTTTGCAAGTATATCAAACACTTTACACAAGTTGACGAATAATTGGCTATAGGAACTTAGAAAGACATGGTGACGTAATTGATAATGACCAACATATACCTCTTACCTCGTTAAGACTCCGAGAAATTACCAGCTATATCCAGAACTCATTCATTGTCATAGTTTCACTAGCCTATATAACCACCTGGGCGTAAATATTAGATACTAATATGTTTTAAATTTACTAACCATTAATTACTAACTAATTTTCTCCTATGTTTTAGCTGCTAATCTACTGCCATATTCTGGGAAGTCTTGAAAAGGATTGTTATTTTGACAGTAGTAATGGGAGTTTATTCTGGGTTTACTTAATAGAGAGGTTGATGTGCCATCCATTCTCCTGGGGTTTTCTCCATTAATACGTTAATCAACTAAGATACCTGAATGCTTTTCAAGAAGAATATCTAGGTTTTACTAACTTATATTCTAGGTTGGTTGAAGATCTTATAAATTAGGTGTACGATGAAAGCTTTTTTACCTTTCTTTCTTGCATGTGTGGCTCATATTCAATTACTAGCATATAGCCCATACAAAATGACTGGACAAGTACTACCACCCCCACCCCATAGTATACTCTAACCTCACATTTCATGGCTAACTGAAGTAAAGAAATTTTGCAAAGTCAAGCTTGACCAACAAAGAGGCAGAAAGTGTAACTTATGCAGTCAAAAGTCGGCAAATTTCTTTGTGAGCCAATCAAAATTAAAATCAGTCACGAAATGAATTCGTGGCTGAAATTATAAAATGAAATGATTAGACAGCAAAACTGAAAAATTATTTGTTGATTTCTAATATACTGTCCCTTGATTAAAGGGGTTTGTTTTTTTATTAAAAAACGTTGGTGATATAACAGAAAATAGCTTAATTCAGAAACGATTTAACTTTAAAATTGAATCGATATTTTTACTTTCATGATAAATTTTACGCACTTGACTCTAGGCTAGGTGATCCCACACAACGTCTCTACTATACTATCTGAACAAAATGCATTTTGACTTTTATGACTCTTCCTATTCCGAGAAATCAAGCGTAATGTGACATGACACACACTATCTTTTACATGGGTTAGATTTTAATATTTTATTTCAATTTATTGTATGGTCCTGTTTAGAATGTAGAGATACTGAGTAGTAGTTATAAAGTGAGCTCATTGGTAAACCTTATTGTTGGTAGTATTTATCCACGTATCGAAAGAAGGTTTTATTGATAAAGAGAGTTTGAATTATGTTATGGCGAAAACAGTTTTGTGTGTTCTTTCAGATTTCTGTTATTGCTGTGGTGTAGGTGAATAGTTATATTCAGGGTTTGGTACATTGGTGAACAGGTTGGAAACCATAAAGCTGATTATCGTTTCTTGTGAGGTTGTTGATTTTACAGTCTCTACAAAGGGATATTATGGTTACAAGATCTTTAGCTAAAAGGTGGTATGGTGAATGTTTGCAGTGAACTGTGGGACACAGAGGGTATTCTTGCTTGTGAACTTTAGGTATATCAAAGATGTGGGAAGTGATGTTGCAGTGTACTGTTAAATGTTTTACAGTTTCATTTCGTTGTTCATTGAGGAGTTCGTTAATTTGTTTCTATGTTAGCAGTTGAATTGGAGTGCAGTGGTCATCTTCAATTATAGTTTGTATCTTGGTGGTATTAGTTTTCTCCTTTTGTCCATAATTAATCTGATATGATCTTAGTTTCCTGATCGAATTGTTATGATGTGTTATTTCTCTAAGTTTTAGAGGACAGTTTTGTGTGTGTTTTTTTCCTATGAAGATAGTATTATAGTATTTTGGGGCTTTCTAGCTTTATTTTGATTTTGAATTCTTCCTTTTCTTCTTTTGGTAGTCTTTAAGTTTTGTATTGTGTGGTTGTAGTTATATCTAGGAAGGGTATTTTGTTTTATTAAGGCAATGTTTCTTCCTTTACTTAGTACACTTTATTCAGCTTCTGTTAGTGGTTGTTTATTCCAGTTTATTATAAGCAGTTAGGTATATGTATAATAGTATGAAGTTTATTGTTTTAAGAATTAATCAGTGAATTTAGTTTTGCTATGTAAATTTTGTTAGTACGCGCGCGTGTGTATTGATACGATGTTGAATAGCAATGCAGGTATTGATAATATATTTCTTTGTATAGATCATCAATGTTATTCTGTGCCTTATCTTTTTGTATGGTAATTTATAACGATCCTATCTTGGAGCTTGGCTTTATTAAAATTCTGAGCGAGATTTTATCATCTTGTGATGTTGATGAGTAATTAAACTTAAGTCCTTTAGGAGTTACGTTATATTGTTTACACTTGTGTAGGAAAGTGAAATGGTTATCAACTTTAACTGATTTACAGTTAAGTCTTTTTCTATCCCTAAATTCCTTACAAAGTCCGAATCCTTACTTGGTCTTCAAGTACTTAGTCATACGTGAGGTTGTGGCAATCGAATATTGATCATTGTCGTGGTTAGTAGCCTATACAATCACTTAAGTGTAATCATTAATTAGTTACTAATATGTTGTAATTGCTAGACACTAATTACTAACTAATTTTTATTCTACGTTTTGGCTATTGCCTTCTTCAGGGAAGTCCTAAGAAAGGCCATTTCTGTGATAACGGTGATCAGGATTCGATCGTAGATTTTCGTAACAAAGAAACTGTTATTTACTCACCTGGAGTCTCTTCCTTTAGGTATTTAATCAACTGATAACTTATTTTGAAAGATGTCAAGAAGGATATCCAAATTATAATATCTTCAATGGTAGGTTGGCTGAGTGTGTTATCAGTTAGGTGGATCTAGAAGGCTTTTGTATCTATGTTTCTCTCGTGTATGGTTCATATCTCATTATTTTAGAATTATTCTAATTTTCTGTATGGTCTTTTCTGGCATGATGAGTTGTTATAGATAGATCGGTATCACAAAGTCTTGTATGTCGGTTATGCTCCTAAATTCAGATTTTCTTAGTATATTTCTTTTTTATTGTTTTGGAATTCACAAAGAATCTTGTAAAAACACCTATACTTCATCACTATAGAAGTTAGGAATATTGTAAATGGTGCTTTTAATCCATTGGAGTTTAGGTGGTTTACACTTATTGTGTTGTGGCTTTTGAAATTTTTGTTTATTCTGGAAACTAGATAGTCTACGACAACTGTCTTTATGCTGTTGGCGTGATTTGATGTACATTTTAGTTGAAGATGTAAGCGTAAGTTTAATCCAACCATCAGCACAAAGAAAGAATTTGGAACATACAGTCAAGAAATTACCAGTATTCCACATTACCGCCACACTTTTAGGTGTACTTACACTTCACTAGCAAGGTCAACTTCTTTGACCTATAGTTAACTGCAAATATTCACCATGCACTCTATAACTAGATAGCTTGTAGATATAATATCAACACTAACAAATAAAACATTTTCATATGTTAATAATTCAGTCCATTTTGTAGAGATTGTAAAATCAATCACCTCGCAAAACAAGATATTCAGCTTCGGCACAACTCCGCTATAACTTTATCCCATCACTAAATTGTTCATTGTCCAGGTACTTCATCCAGGCAAACAATGGTCCATAAAGACTCAAGGAAAGATGGTATCTGATGTTAAGTCCACTCATTACAAGCAGTGATCTGCTTGAAACATTTTATAGAAGTGGTCAAGGTCTTCCTTGGCTGTACTCTTAAATACCAGTAGATAATTCTACTTCCCCTTAATGATAAGGACTTGTGATTGTGGCACCTCATCTATATCTGAGCTGAATCGCACAGTGTCATGGTCACAGGTAGAGTTGATGTCAAAGCACTCCACATTCAACAAACACTTGGTCCCTGCTCATGATAACTTGTAGATTTCATCCTATAGTCACCTATATAGTCTCCTTTGACTGGTCGCGACTAGGGTTGGAGCTTGGCTACCCTGATCAGCAACAATTTGTGTGTTTTATAGAGAACTTCCCACTTAGACTCAGGACCACAATCCCACAATTCACCAGGTAGACCCTCATTTGTCCATGTCTTCTGTAAGCCAAGAGTAATGATAAGAGGTAGAAAGAACTTGGTCAGCTGCTATAGAAGTAACAAGCTGTAATTTTCTTTTATAAGTAGGCAGGTCCCTTTGCTGCATTGGTAAAATACTAATTCCAGTAGTGGTCTACCCTCAACATCGAACTCTTTCCCTAGTACACACGTCCATCTGGAATATGCTATTTCCAACTTTTATCAAATTACAAAACTTGTACTACACCGGAGTACAAAGGAGCATAGAAAACGACAGTCCTCAAAAATCTGAAAAATTCCACAAAAATTCTGTGGTGACGGAACCAAAATTTAACCTTTCTACCTTACTCTGTTATTCAAAGGTTCATTGATAACTTTACAAATAAGAATAATACCTGGAGAAACATCAGAAAATGTATTTTGGACTTAAAGCTGGAATTTTGACTTGTTTGTTTGTTTTGTTTTTGAATTTCGCGCAAAGCT
>NW_013666803.1:86054-91985 GCF_000517525.1 Limulus polyphemus
GGGCGACTATTTTACCAACGAGTAGTGGGATTGACCGTCACATTATAACGCCCCCACGGCTGAAAGGGCGAGCATGTTTGATGGGACGAGGATTCGAACCCGCGACCCTTAGATTGCGAGTCGAGTGCCCTAACCACCTGGCAATGCCGGGCCACTGCGGAAGCACAAATACCAGAAACTTTTTGAAAGTTTTATGATAAACTAAAGATTATTTTCTTAAGTTATTATAAGAAAAGTAAATCATGCTTTCCTAAGTACTACATGTACAGAATCTTATAAAAACTTATCCAATCTTCATCAGTGTGGAATTTTGTAAAAACATTACCGAACTTGCATCGATATTGAATTACAAAACTTGCACAATCATTATCTCTAACTAATCTAGTAAAAATACCTACCCAACTTTCACCACAATAGAATCTCGCAAATGCATTATTGGATCTTGTTAAAACGCCTAGTCCTCACCAATATAGGATTTTGTAAAAACATCTAACCCTCATCACTATAGAATCTAGTAAAAAAAACTTATCCGACCTGCGACCCTATACAATTTTATTTAAAAAATATTTATCGTTGCAAAATAATTTAAAATCTTATACAACCCTCATCGTTACCTCCTTGAGGTGGTGGAGTTTTTGCCTTCTATGTTTGATGCACATTTGGATTGAAATGTGTTAGGAAAAATGTTTTGTTTTACTTTGAGCAGTGAATTGTTGTTTGTTTGTAGTTAAGCACAAAGCTACACAAAGGGCTATCTGTGCTCTGCCCACCACGGGTGTCGAAAAACCCAGACATACCGCTGTGCCACTTGGGGGCTTGAGCAGTGAAACTAGTCTGTTTATACACAAGATTAAGATTCATTTGGGCAGTAACGTTGTTTGTCATATACGTTTCTAACGTTTTTGAAAAATTGTATTTTATTTCAAAGGTGAGGGTATTATATTTATATTTGTTTTGTTTTACTTAACCAATATGAAAGCTCTAGCGATAATTAATTTGGAAACCATTATATTTTTTATTATGAGGAAACCTTTGTTAAAATATCGGAAGTGTTTTCACACTTTCTTGTGTTATGAAAACAGATATGATTACGCTGGAGCCAACGTTCGCCGATCCAGTGCCTAACATATCCGTGCCTTTAGGCAGAGATGCCAGCTTTCCTTGTGTGGTGGATCATCTCAGACAATTTAAGGTAAATCAAATTTTAAATGTTTTATTAGTTTATAAATGAATTCTGTACAACCTCGGTGTTTTGTCATAGATCGTACAATTATATGTAAGACCAGAAAGCTTCGTTGTCGTACATTTTGACTTCTTGGTTGAAAAGTTTCATAATCAGTCTTATATCGTAGAATAAAAGAGGCATTACTTTTTTGCCTTCTTGTACTTTAAAGCAACTGTACAATTATGAATTAAAACTCTCCAGTAATGACATTTGTATTTCTGACTCGGATTCTAATGTCAACATCCTTCATACATTCGTAGTACTTTGTACTTGATTATGTTTCTAGGATGAATATGATGTTAGTTCCTTTATCGTTCCACTGTACAAAATACTGATTGTAATCTACGCGTGTACAATTTTGCTTAATAGAATATTTTATATACTTTGTGTATCTCAAAGCTTTAAACTGTAAATTGTCTGCGAGTGGATGAGACAGAATTCATGGGATTGGGTGGACTACAGAGGGATTTTATGGATTTTGATATTCAAGTTAAAACAAAAAAGATACTCTGATAAAGGGCTCGATCAGTTAACTTAAAAAAAAAACTTTACTGTAAAGAGAACTCCCCTCTACTTAGTGTTCGACCACGAAGATGTGGAGTTTATGGTTGGCGGTATTATGTTGCTCTTGTTCAAAATAGTAGAAGTGTTCGTGTTCAAGCAGGTCCCATAATTATCAACCTTACAGCAGGAACTAACCTTCATTAAGTCTTCCTTGGCCATTGTATTAGCAGAACTCGCGAAAACCGTCGAGAAAACGGCTTTATAGAGCTAAGGAAACAGAACTTGTATTGCGCAACACGTGCGACCTCTGTCGTGTTTTGTGTGGGATTTTGAGTTGGAGTATGGGTTTTCCTCTCTCATAGCCTGGAAACGAGTGCGAATTATGCATGCTGATGGGCGATTCAGAAACCATATACCGCAAGGAGTTCAAATCGCTATTCAGTATTTAAAAAGAGCGTACTGAAAAGCTTTACTTGGGAATCGAACCACCAAAATTTTCACCTGCTTCGCAGATTAAGTGTTGAAAAAAAATCGAATACAGTGTTCTAAAACATTATTTCATTTTTCTGGAGGTTTAATGAAATACTCGAATAATAGTACTGTTTAACAGTTAAGAGTCTTAAGTATTTGGTAGTTCTAAATCGTTATCAATTAATATTAAATAAAGCGTGCACGTGCAATATTAATCACATCGAAAAAAAGTATCTGTGTTGCTTATAAAATGTATTGCTGCAAAGCTTTATACAGAAAGATGTATATCGGTGTCTAAAATGTATTGTTATAGAACCTTATATAGAGAAATGTGTATCTACGTGTAGAATGTATTGTGATAGAACCTTATATAGAGAAATGTGTATCTACGTGTAGAATGTATTGTTATAGAACCTTATATTGAGAAATGTGTATCTACGTGTAGAATGTATTGTTATAGAACCTTATATAGAGAAATGTGTACCTACGTGTAGAATGTATTGTTATAGAACCTTATATAGAGAAATGTGTATCTACGTGTAGAATGTATTGTTATAGAACCTTATATAGAGAAATGTGTATCTACGTGTAGAATGTATTGTTATAGAACCTTATATAGAGAAATGTGTACCTACGTGTAGAATGTATTGTTATAGAACCTTATATAGAGAAATGTGTATCCACGTGTAGACTGTATTGTAATAGATTCTTATCCGTCAATATTGTATGTGCCTCTTCTAAAATGTACTGTCTTAATTAAAAATCTTATCGAAATTTGTACCTCCTCTTAAATGTATTTCTATACAGAGTTTTATCAAGCGAAATGTATAACTACCTTTAATAAATGGATTGTTCTAAGGTCTCGGTGCCGTATTTACTTTCGTCGATATCATACATAGTATAATTTTACTCTGTGTGTTTAATCTATTTACAACCATGTATTTTCAGGTTGCATGGATAAAAGTAGAGAATAAAGCTATTTTGTCGATTCACAAACACATCATTACACGGAACTACAGGATATTTCTTAGTTCTTCTGATAACAGACAGTTTGTTCTGCGTATCAAAAACGTTCAGGAATCGGACCGCGGTGGATATATGTGCCAGGTTAATACATCGCCTATGATAAGCCAGGCTGGTTACCTTGAGGTCCTTGGTGAGTGTGCTCGAGTTAGGTCATATATTAATCGTTATCCATGTTCATTTTAAAATCGTTACAATTATTACTTTTAGCCATGTTTGGAATATTAAAATGAAATAATAAATAATTAGATTATAATATTGTTGCCAGGCTGTTTGGATTTTTTTTTCGTTAACGATCTTAATTCCAACTACTTTGGGGTCAGCCGGTAATTTTTGTAAACAAAGATTTTTTTTTAATGCTTTTTAAACTTATTTTAAATTTTGTTAGTTCTTGTACTAAAATCTGTGTATTTTAATCTCGGTGCGTCAGCTAACAGTATACAAGGTTCGTGTCCATGAAATTAATTTGCTGAAACTATTAGCTATCTAATTTTTTTCACACGTTTTTATTCTAAATAACGAGGTGTTTCGAATTCACTATCAATATATAAAAGTTAGAAGTAAACTTGCGTAAATTTGCCACGTTAAACGCGATATGCATCAGAAAGTTTATGGATCTTATTCTGACGAAACCAATGCAAAGCTGACGAATCTTTGCCTGAGCACTTGCTGTCAATCAACCACTCATCTCACTTTTAACAATGCACCTTTTCTTCTGTCGGTATTGATCTGTTTGATCATTATTCTGACCCTAATACCCTCCTCCTGAAACGTTTTAGTCCTCTCTCTTTTTCTATACTTGATCAGTATTTGATGAAATCCTTGTGACTCTGTACTTTCCACTATGAAAAAAATCGTATTTCAACTGAAGTGATAAATGATGCTTTTAATTTGAGACAGCACACATACACTTTTGACGTATTACGTGCAGTTCGCTATTATATGAAGTCACGCCTCTGCATAAATATGAATCATAATAGCATGTCACGATGAAACGCTATTACTCACTGTTGAAATATAGTAGTTTACATCGTTAAGCTCGGCTCATTCACCTGGTGGGGTCGAAACATTCTCTGTCATGAAGGTACTCAACAAATAAATCGATGTTGTAAGTAGAATGAAGCTGAAACCTAGGCTTTTCTTTATTTTTTATCACTAACCTAGCCACTGTAGGTTTCTTTTGAATTCGCCTAGCGCTTTAGACTTTTTCTTGGGTATATTTTTTCTTTTGTTTATATTTAGACCAGTATTTACTGATATCTAATTTATAGTCCCAAGAAAACTGATTCCAAAACAAGGTATAAAAACAAAATTAAAAACTTATTTTCTAATGCTTTTTTAATTTATTTTAAATTTAGTTAGATCGTGTTCAAAAACCTGTATATTTTAATCTCGGTGCGTCAACTAACTGTATACAAGGCTCACGTCCATCAGTATTACCATATGGTATCGATGTGCTTAAGTGCAAGGCAAGTGTGATAATCGCTTTATATTTAAAATTTATGTAAATTAACATTTTATTTGTTTATGTTGTAGACTTTAAGAACAAATAGCTGATTTAACTGATCTTTACTCTTAATTTTGATTCCCTACGCGTTCAACGAGCAACTTTCTGACGGTACAATACACTTGAAAGCAGGAAAAATAATTTAATACGTTTGAAAGACATATTTTACATTTGAGAAACTTATAAATTTAAATATAATTATGTTAATTTGTTTTGTTTTTTTTAGTTACAACGGATCTTGAATTACTGATGTTCTTTTAAGTCGGGCGGTTTTCTGATTTTACCGAAGAAGCAGCTAAAGACAAAAAAAAAGTTCAGTCGCATTTGATGTTTTACGCCCTACACTAATTTTAAATTTATTTTGACGGGTCGAATTTCTGTTGTTGTCATGTGTATCTTTAGACAGTTAGGGCTACCAGCAGCACTGGTACACGTGTACAAAAAAAGAACAGATATATTTTCTTTTCATAAAGAATAAAATATTTGATTTTATAAAACAGAATTAAGTAGCAATTTTCTTTTTCCAGACCGACCTGCCAAGTTCGTTTTAAATGGAAACATTAATAATGCTGTCTGCCAACTCTGATAAAGCGTTTTTATAATTCAGCTAGCACGTTCAATGAGGCGTTGACGAGGAATCTATTACCGCGTGTCTTACTAGGGAAAACAGGAACTGTATTTTTATTCAGCTGTACTGGTTTGCTGCCTTCAGTTCTGTTTCGTTTTCCTTAGAGCAAATGTACGTTGCTATGTGGTAATAGCTAAATTGTTATAAGCTTTTACACATAAAAATAATTTGAATGATTTTTTTTTCTAACACAGAACTTTGATATGGAATCATTTTGCATGACTAAATATGTGTCATCTTTATAATGTGTTTATATACCGTATTCTGATAAATTTTGAGAGAAATGTCAAGTGATATTCACTCATTGTCATGGGCTTCTTTCATGATATGCGGCGACAACTTCTGACAGTAATAAGGGCCATGAGAGAGTTTGTTTGTTTGTTATGGATTTCTCACAAAGCTACACGAGGGCTATCTGCACTAGCCGTCCCTAATTTAGCAGTGTAAGACTAGATGGAAGGCAGCTAGTCATCACCACCCACCGTCAACTCTTGGGCTACTCTTTTACCAACGAATAGTGGAATTGACTGTCACATTATAACGCCCCCAGGCTGAAAGGGCAGCATGTTGGTG
>NW_013666803.1:92985-96503 GCF_000517525.1 Limulus polyphemus
CAGCTAGTCATCACCACCCACCGTCAACTCTTGGGCTACTCTTTTACCAACGAATAGTGGAATTGACCGTCACATTATAACGCCCCCGCGGCCGAAAGGGCGAGCATGTTTGGTGTGATGCGGATTCGAACCCGCCCATGAGAGAGTTGAAAAACTGTTTGTTTTGTTTTTAAGCGCAAAACTACACAATGGGTTATCTGCGCATTGCCTACCGTGGATATTCAAACCCGAACTTTAGCGAGTAAGCACTTAATCATGCCGCTGAGCCACTGGAGGGCTGAAAAACTGTCATATCATTAAGAGATTTAAATTTTGGATTTTTTGAAGAAAGTCAAATAGTAATCGAATATATAATAACTTGATAAAAAATATTTAAGTTAGTGTATCGCCGTTTAACGTGTAATTGTTTTGTAACTTTTTTTTTCACAGAGGAGTGTTAATACTTGATAAGTAAATCTATATGAAGAATTTAAGTGTTGCAACAAAATTACTAAGTTTAATTATTCCTTGTAGACAACAACATCTTTATAAAGTTATTATAATATGAACGTATTTGTGCACCTAAACAGTTATCACTCACGATGACATCGCCAACCGCTGAAAAATATCATGCTAGAACTGTTTCTTACAGATACGAAAAGACAATATAGAAATGTTGTTGTAACGGTTTCTGTTGTTGGCCAGGTTCGTTCGAATAATTTGGTAAAGCGCAGAATACCAATTTCAGTCCACTTGGTGATAATAAAATGTTTGGCAACTTCACATTCAATATAACTTGATAATAGATCCAATAAACAATTATTCACTGTAACAGATTTTGTTTCTTGTTAAGTATAAATATGCGAAATAAGCTATCAGTGCATTGCTCACCGCATGTATTAATACCCAGTTTTAGCTTTATAAATACTCAGCGTACAACTGTAACAGATTCGCAAATCAATTATTAAAAAAATCTACTTTAACTCTAAAATTGTTTTCCTAATATTTCTAGAAGGTTCTTATAATAAGCCACGCATATCACACTACGCAAACCTACCCTTGGCCAAACAAAAATATAAACATCTAAATAACCATACCATTTCACAACAATATCATGAATTTTCTCAATATAACTCCAAGACATCTGTGTAGTTCATTGAGATAAAAGTATTATATCTGAATTATAATGTTTTAGGTCCTATCTTTTAATGGCTTCGTTCGCATTGTGCTACAAGTTGAAATGTTTATAATTTTGCAATTGTTACAGATGCAACACGTCTTACAATGTTAGCTTTTCATTTGTAGTAAAGTTTGGGTTAATGAATTATTATGTGTAAGCGGGAGCTTATCTTGGCATTAATACTTTAATTAAATTGTGATCAAAAATATAGTTGACGCATTGGAGACATAAAATTAATTAATTTCTCATTCATCTTTTCAAAAAAGTGGCTGTATGTATTAAGTTAATCTTCTATTACAACAATTTTTGTTTAGGGTAAACTCTTTTTATATCAACATTCAATGATCATATATTTTGATTTGAGTCTCTTGTTGAGTTTAATATGATTCAACGCCACTTTCCTTGTGCGTGTGGGGGAAAACGTTTGCAATAGATCTGTCATGATTTGTTCACTCATGTAATGGCAAACATGTTGTTAAGCTTTTCGATTGAGAAAGAATTTTGTGGGCGCGGAGACAGAAAATGTTTTCCCTTTATAATTCATAGTTTCAACGCATAACACCTGCGTTTATGTGGGTGTTTTCTTATAACAAAGCCACATCAGGCTATCTGCATGTGTCTACCGAGGGGAATCGAACCCCTGATTTTAGCGTTGTAAATCCGAAGACTTACCGGGGGACTATGTCCGAGGACTATGTTAGTAAACATCATACACTTAATTGCACTGAGAAGCATTTTTCATTGGTTATTTTAGTGTATAATTGCAATATCCATGTGGAAAGTCTATCTAAAATAATAATAATATGATCAATAATTATTTCAATTTTATCACAATTTCACACTGGAGTCAACTGGATACCTTTCTTTATATATATATATGTATAATGCTACATCTTTTGTTTTAATTAAGTTCCACCACATATCAATGAGACTGAAAGTAGTTCGGATATGACAATACGAGAGGGAGCTGACGTCGTTTTGACATGCAAAGCTGATGGATATCCATTACCTACTGTCACCTGGCGGAGAGAAGACGGACAACGAATACCATTAACTGCTGTTAATGGAAAGAAGTTTGTAGGTTTGTATACATTTCTGTTCTTAACTTTAGATATATTATGAAAAATAAAACAAATCATTTTGATAAATAATATAAAAAAAGATATAATTTACATATGTTCTTATGAATGATATTGTTACTGCTTCAAATAAAAATATGAGCAAAGATATAATGTCTGACACTGATCTGTTTCTAGATGATAATAATAATAATAATAGATTTTACAAAACAAAGAAAGACTATTAGTATGATTTTGGTAAAGTGTTGGTCCAAAACCATATCTATATTCATGAAATAATATCCACCTTACATTATTCGTTTTTCACACAAATGTCCAATAAATTCGAATACTTGTACGCTTATAATTTCATTTGCATTATTAAAAAAGACTTAGTGTGCACAGAAGTACAGGGTGTCCGAAACATCTTAAACCATAGGCATTTCCATGTTCCACATGCTGTCCTCGTAATTCGAAACATGTTTGGAGGCGGTATTTCTATTCTCTTTGAAGCATATTCCTGTCATTGTCAATGGTCCGACAGTCTTCGCGAATTCATTGTTTCAGATTTTCGGTGTCCTTGATCTTCTCTTTGTACACACGTGCCTTGAGCAGTCCCCAGAAAAGGAAATCGATGGGAGTCAAGTCCAAAGATCTTGCGGGGGCTCATTTCTGGGGACCACCTCTGCCAATCCAATGTCCTGGGAAGTGTCAGCTAACCAAGCTCGGAACTTAAGCTGCGAATCGCCTATGGGTACAGACATTTCTAACACCCTGTAAATGTTTGTATGTAAAAAATGGTTAAAGAAAAGTTTTACTTACAATGCTGTATTCATTATTGAGAAAAACAAGATTGACGTAATTTTCTATTTTCACTGAATTAATATTTCGTTCGATTTTTTTGTTTTGTTGTGTTTTGTTTTCAACTTGCCACACCTTCTGTTTTGAACTTTTTTATGTTTATATCGCCTATTTGGGTTGAAACTCTAATTCCCGGGGGCGAAATTTACCATATTATCTCCTGTGCACTCTAAATTTCCAATCGTATCATTTATACAACAAAACTATTTTGTCAATAAGTCTTATTTCATTAAACACGTCATTTATGGAGTTTCAAGTGAAATAGTGATTTTACTGTTATTATCGTTTGTGCAATCCGATTTTTCTAATGTAGGCTGTATGACGTTTAATTAGTTTTCAAAACGAAAGGGTAATGTACGAGGCCTGTGAGAAAAGTATCCGACCTTTGGCCGGGGAAGAAAAACTGGCATACCTGGAGCGTTGGAAACCTAATCAAACTC
>NW_013666803.1:97402-99881 GCF_000517525.1 Limulus polyphemus
GAGTTTGATTAGGTTTCCAACGCTCCAGGTATGCCAGTTTTTCTTCCCCGGCCAAAGGTCGGATACTTTTCTCACAGGCTTCGTACTTTAAAGGTATGGAGAAGCGTATTATTTGTTCTGATTACATCACTGGCAGCAAGATTCGCTGAAGATAAAGTAATATAATCAGTTATTCTTTTTGTTGTTTTATATTTTGGATTTCATACGATTATTAGTTTGGTTATTTTTTGTTTTTAGTCGCTTCTTATCTTGGAGAACAACTGATTATTACCCGTATAAGTCGTCTCCACATGGGAGCCTATCTCTGTATCGCTTCCAACGATGTACCTCCATCAATAAGTCGCAGAATTGTAGTAGAAGTTGAATGTGAGTAACTATATTTCTTTCACAATCTGACACAAATATTTAAATTTAAATTATTACCAATGAATAATGTCTTAGAGCAAAGCCACATTGTGTTCATCGCGGATAATCTATCCCCGGATTTTAGCGTTTATACAATAAACGGTACACTTTCTGGCATCTTGTGGAGTTGATGAAAGCTTCGACATTACTGGACGAATACTTATCTCAATGTCAGGAATATTTCTTAAAATGTAGGAAACGATTTCGGCAGTGGCGCAACTAGACATGTGGTCCATGGATGCAAATTACATGGAAAGGGTGGACCTTGATCACTATTATAAAATATTGTGGGTGACCAACAAAAGTTACTTTAGTGGGATCATCAGTGAGAGGAGATTAAAGGGTGCCACAGGATGAGGACATGCTTTGAGACTGAGAGGTCAAGTGCCATCGTATTTCCAAAAATTGGTGACAGAGGGCAAATAGTTCTAGGAAGTGTCACTAGGGGCGGATAGCTCTAAAGTAAGTCACTAGGAGATGGTTGAGATAATCTCTGGAGTGTTAGCAAGCGAAGGTGTTGTTGAACTTATTTGATCATGGATATCAAGTTCTAACATGTTGTGTAAAAATTATTATTATTATTTTGGCCCGGAATGGCCAGGTGCTTAGGGCGCTTGACTCGCAATCTGAAGGTTACGGTTTCGAATCCCCGTCCCACCAAATATGCTCGCCCTTTCATCCGTGGGGCGCTATAATGTGACGATGAATCCCACTATTCGTTGGTAAAAGAGTAGCCCAAGAGTTGGCGGTGGGTGGTGTTGACTAGCTGCCTTCCCTCTAGTCTGTCACTACTAAATTATGGACGACTAGTGCAAATAGCCCGCGTGTAGCTTTTCGCGAAGTTCAATACAAGCAAACAATTTTTTTTTAATTTTATAAAGACAAGTAGGGATCGATGTACACGTAACCTAATTAGATATAATAATATAGAAAATTTTAATGCTTCAAAAGTATTGAAACAAGAAAGCCAAAACTACAAAGGCCGAGTTACTTAAAATTAAAGAAACATTTAACCCTACTTTGGCAAATCATTGTAATTATGTTAGTCTGAGCCAGTCGGAGGAATTCTATGAAATAATTTGAATAATAAGATTATTTTTTCTGTACGCTTGTCTGAAAAAGTGACTTACTTATTTACTTAGATGAAAATTAGTTGAAATAGTGAAATATGATTCACTCCGTCAACACGTATATAAAGATTTATGCGGCTTTATAAGTACAATAAGCTTTAGTTTTGCTCAGCCAATACTGTGACATAGTCATTGTTAGCATTCAGGCATTTTAAAGGTGGTTTTAAACCGGCAATTTTTATGGTTGTCATTATGTTTCGATTCCTTCTGTTAAGTACTAAATGATGATGATAATAATAAAAAACCTACTATTTTCATTCTCTGTTTCATAACATATATTACTTTCTGCATTAACGTTAGTGTAAACTTTTATAGCTTCTCAGTAGCATAAATAAACAAAGCATTTGAATACCTAAAAATATATTGTGCATTACAGTTTGTCTACTTGTATATTGTACTTTATAGTTTACACATGTAATTTGCAATATACTAGTTTTTAACTTACAACCTACGTAGTAAACAATTTGTCATATTGACTTATCATTATCAAACTCTACATATATATATCTTTTGTATCACATTACAAAATAAACCCTTTCATTCTGTTTATTTCTAATACTACATTATTCTCTACATTATCGTTATTGTAAACTATGCTTCACAGTTTCACTTCAGTAACAATAAAAAGATATTTGAATATTTGAGACACGTATTCTAAATTAACATAAAACATTGAAACTAGATATTTATCATATGCATCACACTCGTATCCATACACTAATTTAACTTACAATCTATTTAATATTGAAATACTGTTTCGCGTCACTCTATAGTAAAATGTTCATTCTCACCACTTGTGTATCATATGTATAACATTAATTAACTGTAATGCTGTAAAGTTTGACTTTATAGATTAGACATGAATATACATGTATTAGTTTATCTTACAAATGCATAGTTCTCGTGTTAACCTAATGTTTGAATCTCTAAATACACTGAGTGGT
>NW_013666803.1:100246-106894 GCF_000517525.1 Limulus polyphemus
AAAATGGTATCCAGAAGTTGCCCTGGCAAGCCAATCTCCTGACATGAACCCCATCGAAAACCTCTGGGCCATACTCGACCGGCAAGTCAAGAAACAACCAAAAAACCAACTTCGAAGAGCAATCTACTCCAAGTTTTGAAGCAAGTGAGCAAAAATCCCACAATATAAATTGACGAGATGATTCTCACGATGCCCCAAAGGATCAACGGACTCCACGAAGCGAAAGGAAGATCTACTAGATATTAATTAAATTATAAATATATCAATTCATGTGAATGTGACTGAAAATTTTCATTTTTTCTGAAAAGGTGGTGTCTATTTACTTGTGACCACGCTGTGTATTTGTGCTATGCGTCATATTCATATCCCTACACTAGTTAAACTTGCAATCTGCTTAGACCTGAAATTTACTATAACGTTTTGTTTAATATATAAAGCGTTAAAACGGTAGATATTAACGAATCGTATAAACTAAAAGTATTAAAATATGCCCAAACGGAAAATAAGCATTACGTCTGCATTCATTTTAACATGACCTATAAAGCACTGTTTTCATTCTTAAGTTTGACTTTAACCATAAGTTATTAAATTCGTTAAAATTTAATTTTGCTCCAATGAAATATAGTGATACTGATATTATGCTTTGTAAAATTGTTTTTAGAGGTCAACTGAGTGTCGTCTTCTACAGTGCTCGCAGATTAATGTCCATGTCATACTATAGAAACACTGGACAATTTACTTTGTTACATTATGTTTAGCATACTTCATCAATATCCATTTACTGGTTTAATGTACAATCTACATAGACAACTGTTTTCCATTCAAGCTCTAAATATAGATCATATAAAAACATCAACTAATGTTGAATGTCCAAACAACAATGAACAGTACGATTGTGTATTCAATCTGTAATAATAATAAACAAAGCGCTTGAATAGTTGATAAAAAATGCATTATAATATGATTATTTGTATAGCATACTTTATAATTTATTCATGTGATTTTTGCATGTATTAGTTTAACTGACAATCCACGTAAAGGACTACATTTCGTATTAACATCCAAACTAGATCTATATTGTATGCATCACATTAACTAGCTGGAAAATAATAAACTGTAAACGGATGTATAACATGTATAAATGAATGTTTAAATCATACACTTTGTGTAGATTTTAACAAAATTAGCGTATACGAGCAAAATCGTGTACTATCAATAATCAATCTATAAAACCATTTTTGATCTAATATGCTATCATTTGGATTTATTGTTATGCATAAAAGTAACAGTGTAAAACCAGACTTTATGTTCTTGTGTTGCCACTATTCCTGGAATGAACCATGCTTTATAAGACCCTAGAGTATGATGCATGAGTCATCTAACGTCATTTGAAGACGGTTTCAGTATACCAATAGTTTGGTAGCAAAGAGATTTTGCTTTATGTTTGTATAAGTAAATAGAAATGATATACAGAAAATCATGGAAGTTGTGACGTCCTATCAGATGCTATGACAAAACATAAAATGGTAAATGTTGCTATTTAATTTTTTCGTTTAGTGTACATAATAGAAAAATCAGATTGTGAAGAGTTTGAATACATGATGGTATTTGTTCTACAGTAAGTCATTCATTTAGAAAAACCGTTTGTAAAAGCATAATATCAGTGTCACTGTATTTAATTGGAGTAAATATTTCATATAGAGTTTAACAATTTACGGGTAAAAGAAGACAAGAATGACTCTTTCGTTCTTATTAGGTTCTTTGCGTTATATTTTACCGAATAACCCAAAGATCCCGTTCACAATTATAAACTGTTACAACAATATTTCTGTATTTTTTTGTATATAACTACGGTAGGATTACATATTTGTTAAAGAACGTAAAAGATGGGACATCACGATAAAACGCTAAAATTATATATAATATAATTATATATTCCTTGGGGAACCCGGGTATTTAATGAAAACACTTTTACGGGCTTCCCCGAAAGCGGACCCCAAATTTGGCATTAAATTACATTTGAGCACGTAAATTAGTAGGCCTACTAATTATCATTCGTAACTTGGTTAAAGAAATTATATTTGCATTATAGCAGCAATGATTATTAAACTGAATAAGTGCAAAACAATAGTTCAGATACTAAATTTGCATTATAGTGGCCCTGTAAATGTGGGCCATAGGCCCACGGGTTCGCTAGTTATGTATCTTTAATAAATATAATAGTATCGTCTGTTGTATGCCCATGTAACTACTTCGCAGGGTGTGGATGGATCTTCACCAAAATTGGTGTGGAGGTTCATTAGGTCCATGCGGGGATGCATAGAAATTTTCAGTTATTGTGTGCGTTTTTGCGATTTTTACCACTACTTTGCCCCTGTAGATGGATTTTCATCACATTTGGTACGGAGGTTCATCGAGTCCATGGGGAGATACATACAAATTCACAGTTTTGCATTTTGTGGTTTTTATGGTCCTTTTGGGGTTTTGACCACTACTTCGCCCCTATAGATGGATCTTCACCAAATTTGGTATGGAAGTTCACTGAGTCCATGAGGAGATGCATACAAATTTTCACTTTTGCGGTTTTTATGGGAGTTTTTGCGTTTACTACCACTACTTCGCCCCTATAGATGGATCTTCACCAAATTTGGTATGGAAGTTCACTGAGTCCATGAGGAGATGCATACAAATTTTCACTTTTGCGGTTTTTATGGGAGTTTTTGCGTTTACTACCACTACTTCGCCCCCTGTTGATGAATTTTCACCAAATGGTTTGTTGGGTTCATGTAGAGATACATGCAAATTAGCAGTTTCACATTTTGTGTTTTGCTATGTTTATGGACGTTTTTATAATTACATATAAGGGAAGCAACTTTTAATGTCCTAAGATAATCTTTCATTAATCATGAATTTACATAACTTCCCTACAGGGGACGGGTACTCCAGCTAGTATAAGAAATAGGGTTAATAAAAAGAGGAGCTTGCGTTTCGAAAACTCCTAAATGTTGAAATTTATATGTATCATTTTTTCAAATCTCAAGACTATAATCAATTCAATAAGAAATTAGAGTCTTTAATCATACTTTAAGTTTTAATGGAGAACGTTTTACTAAGAACTGTATTTGTCAGGAAGGAAAGGTCACTAAACAATGAAACTGAAGAATATTTTGATTCGAAGGAAAATTTTTTTTCTGCATCTTTGTAACGTGTGGATTATGTGATTAGGACTTGTTACAACGTTACACTCAACAATGCATTAAAATTCTTATTTTCTGTAAAGCACGGAATTTTAAATTTCTTACAACTCGGTGGATCGTCAGTGGATATTATCCCCCCCCCCAAAAAAAAAAGAAAAAGAAACCTAGGTAGGGAAGGGGGTTAAACTAACTTAATATTAACGCTCTCACAATTGTTAATATTTTTCTATTGCTAGTCGACAGATGTTTCTATTTGTCGAAAGAAAACTCCAAGTGAAGGAACATACCACAATGATGCTTTTTACGTAATATCATACATGGAAGTGAACTTATTTCGCCTTTTTTTTTCTTCGAGGAATGGTATAATGAAAAAGCTTCTCTATATTTTCGCGCTCTGTCGGAAAAGGAGTAATTAATATGTTTATCTAAGCCTTATCTATGACGTTACGTTTTATTGTAAAAATACTACCTTGAATCTGCTAAAAAATGCTGTTAATATATTATTGTCGGCGTATGTGTTTGGATAGAACATTTTTATTCAGGTTCGTCATTGTAAATTCATTTTGTGTTCTCTCATTTTTATTATTACTACACAAAAACGTGCTATGAAAGCTCAATAACATCAATTTACATTGAAAAATCAGAATAAAAATGTTATATTCATGATAATCACGAGTACGGAACTTGTACATTGATTAAATCTGTATAAACGTCTGTGAGTGTGTATAATATATAAACCGACAAATTAAGAATTTCAGGGTTAATGTGAATTAAGTACCTTACAAGTGTATATCTTAACTTGTCTTTAATCTGATGGGTTAATGATTAATTTGGATTGATTTTTTTCCATATCCTAGTTCCTCCAGTGATTTGGGTGCCTACTCAAACTCTGGGTCGACGAATAGGGGAAGATGTCACCTTGACTTGCCACATTGAAGCCCATCCTACATCCATGAACACATGGATGAAAGATGTAAAAAGCATTCCTGCTAAACATTCAAAATATCGGACAGATATACAGAAACGATCCTATAAACTACTGACTAAGCTGACCATACGAGATTTACGAGAGACAGACTTTGGACTTTACAGATGTTTAGCTCAAAACAAACTCGGGCAATTTGAAGGAAAGATCAACGTCTATGGTAAGAACTATAAATAAATAAATATATATATATATATATATAAAGGCTTTTGGAAACATGGAGCTTTTCAATTACATGGTTGAAATATCATTTGGGTTTTTTATTAGATTATTTATCTATAAATCTTACAATATACAACTAAATAGTAGCCTTTTCAGCATTAGTCTGACATTAGTTCTACTGTCATAACTAATCACTGAAGAAAGAAGACTATTTCATACATCTTGAAATTATTTTATCACGAATTAAACTAGAGAATAGTATATTAGACGTTTTGGTAAATTTCTAGTTGAAGAAGGTTACAAACAATTCATGATTAAGATCAAGAGATGATATTGCATTAGAAAAAAGGCAGGTCTACAGAAGACGTGTGAGCGATAGTTAAATATTAAATGCCGTAGTGAATGGATTAAAATTAATATGCAGAAATTACAATCCATCTTCCTTTGAAAAAAAACGCCCTCTTAATGAGTAAAAACCCTCTAGTTTATATGGCATCGCGTTTTTGTTCTTTTGGTTTGTTTTTGTGCAGTAATATTTACAAACTTCATTTTAGCAGGGCTGGGCGTGGCCTCAAATTGGTTGCTGGCTATCGATCCGAAGGTTCATAGTTCACATCACATTGCCTCAAAATCGCGTTCCATACTTTCGGTTGTTAGTGCGTTGTTAAAGTGACTGTCAAATCCCACGATTCTGTTAGAGTAGCCCAGTAGTTGGCGGTGGGTGCTGTTGATTAACTCTCTTCCCTTTGGTTTATCAGTGTAAATATTCATGAACATCTAAAACAAGGAATCATTTCTAGCAAAACATTGATGTTTCATTTGTTTCCACAGCAACCTTAGCAGACAGTACTCTAATTAGTTCTACTTGTCATTTTCTCTGTGTAAAGGTTTTATTGTTTAATGTTTTAGCATCATCTTCTACATTTTCGAGATGATGACATGCTGATAGGTTTATAGAAATTTGTTTATTTATTTAACTGCTTAACTACTTTCTCTAACCTGACGGTTTTGTAACTGATAATGCATGTATTCAGTACAATGCAACACTACATATATTAGCTGAGCATGTGATCTTGTACTCGTGGTCAAACGTCTTTAAACACGTAGTCTTACCATTCATAAACATTGAAAACTATATATGAATACCTCTTGAACATATTCTTCTTAGTAAAGAAATGTAGTACTTCTTATGAACACACTGCTTAGATATACATAGTTGAATCTTGTATTAATCTTCTGTAGGAAAAATAACTCGTGCAGGTGGAATTCCAACAACAGCAAAAATATTTTTCTTGCTATATAAAGCTATTTAGCTAGCGTCATATGCTTTTGCAAGGGTTTCCTTACGGATTTCATCTTATGTTATGAATGCTGAAAGTGTTGCTGGCTTGTGACTTTTTTTGTACATGCCTTCTTTTACAGAGCTCCCACTGAGTGTTACGCAAGTTCTAAACAGTATGTTAGGAGAGGAATTTCAACTCAGCACGCAAGTACTGACCAATATTAGAGAAGAGCAACAAGCCGAAATTGGTATCGACTTTTAACTTTAATATGTGTTCTTGCAGTTTGAAAACTTGAATCTTAAATCGCGAGTTTGTTTCGAATATACTATGGATTTGGATAACAAACCACTAAAGCGATGTTAGATAATAAATAATGAAATATGAACTTTGTATAAACTTTTTTATTAACCGGTATTAAGTATTAAAAAAAAATCTGGATTTTGGCCTATATATTTGACCGCGCACTTTCCTTTAGCCAGTTTTAATAAGCGACTGGACTGTTTCAAATAATTTTTGTAGAAAAGGTGTAGATGAGTTCGAATAAGTGGATAAAAATCATAGATGTTTATGACCGATAATGTTTTCCTATCATATTCTATGGAGTTTTATATCAATATTTATTTTCAGAAGAATTAAATTTTTCTACAATCGTTTCCACTGGTCTTCCTGTTATCGAACAGACTCACAGAAAAGTAGCAGTAATTAAAACAGGTGAGAAAGTGTCATTAAATGTTTTGTTTTCTATAATAATCATTTAAAAGTTTTATGTTAACCATATTTAACAATACAGATTATCACGTGTAAAAGCTATTAAGAGTCGATAAACTTAATAATTAATAATAATTACTGTTTACATCTTATGAGCGAAAAGTATGATTGTAAATTCCTAGATGGGCTGGACGTGCCCCAGTTGTTCATGAATCCGAAGGTTCATGGTTCGCGGCCTCTTGCAATAAAAACGATCTCCGCACTTTTGAGTCGTGAATGTGCTGTAAAGGTACGGTCAACTTCCATTATTCGG
>NW_013666803.1:107090-115145 GCF_000517525.1 Limulus polyphemus
CACTTTTGTAGTCGTGAATGTGCTGTAAAGGTAACGGTCAAATTCCATTATTCGGTCAGTCAAGAGTAACTCAAGAGTTGGCGATCTTTAATCTGTCGATTTTGGAAGAACAAAAAAAATAACAACTTGGGTTGGATGTTTTTTACGAAATTCCACTACTGTTTTGAGATACGGGTGTTTGTATGACTAGTATTAAATACATTGAACATAATATATGAACTTGTTATGTGTGTATGTGTCTATATATATATATATTCTTGAGAGTTATTGTGTATAATTCGTGTTTAAGGCTACGCCACTCGAACCTTTCTGTAGATATTAATCATTACCCAACTTGCAATGTTCTATCTAAAGCCAATCTGCAGTTGTAATAGAATAAAATATTTCTGTAAGTATGCACAAGTATAAATTGAGTGCATTTTGAAAGTCCCACAATTATTATGTTCGCATTTATTCACTATTTTATAATTTCTTAGTAGATGCTTATAGACAAAAAGGTAAGAATGCTAAAATAAACCTTGAAAAATGTATCTTAAAATGCAGTTTAGAATTTCTATCATCTAATCATTTTATGCTGTCATCTAATTACACTTTTACTATAAGTAAAAAGCAATTACACGTAATATCATATAAATGTACGAGAACTTAAACAAGTGTGTTTTGTTTTCTTTCAGGTACAGGGAATGACTCCGCTACAAATTGGACAAGTTATATGCATTTTGTTCTCATTTCCTTGCTGTATTTTACCAGATCAGCGATTAGTTAGTCAATAGAATATTGACACACGGAAATATAGAAGTGCCATGAGGTTTTCATATCTTAGTTTTTTTAGTGTTGTGTTGAATATATTCTTCGGCAAGAAATATCTTAAGTTTCGTTTCTCTGTCTAAGCGTCTGTATACAAGCAGCACGATTATTTGGTTGTGTTCGTTGGCGAGGCCGTAAGCAATCTTCTCTTGCATAATATTGGTGATTTATTTTATTGATAGATGTAACACTGAGAAATAGTTATTTCATACATCACTTAACTAGATTCAATCAGTAATGTGAAACCAATAAAGGTTCGTAATCAGGAAATGTGTGCACATCTTTTAACAGAACATCAATAAATGTATGCTTGGATAAACAACAGTATGGTCTCGTAAGTCAATAAAACTCATTTCGATAAAAAAAAAAGAGTAAAACATTGTCTTTTATAGCATGACCGCATACTTGACTGTTTAGTCTATTGTGTCCAATAGGTTGTAAAAAACAAAAGTAACTTTTTGTAATCAATCATATGAAGATGAAATGAAGCCATTATTTGATATATATATATCACTATATCTATGTACTTCCTAATGTCATTGTTTTCGTATTATTAAATCTTCCTAAACAATTATTCGGTAGGGTGTCTTGGAAAACGCTCGTTTTTGTCCGGATTTATAGTTTTTACTCATGCACTCTGTAAAACAGTCTCGCAAAACAAAAATAAAAAAGTGTGTAAAGGCGAACAAAAAACTCTACTTATTACTTCCTTTGAGTGTGTAAAATAAATAAATAGATAAAAATACGGTCTTGTCTCGCACCTTGTTGTATTTCTTTTAGTGTAACCTATAAATTATTGACTACAGTGTAATCTTAGAATTTGTACGTTATTAGCAGGGTTTAACAGAGAACGTTGTAGACAAATGTACAGTTGAAATAAAAGTATCGACATTTTATTCTCATGAGTTTTGTTTTTTATCTTTATCAGATAAAAGTTTATGGGATTCACTGGGTAACTTGCATTAAATCCCCTGGTGGCTCTGCGGTAAGTCTCAGGGCTATTCATGCTAAAACTTGGATTTCGTTACCTGTTGTGGGCAGAGCACAGATAGCCCATTGTTTAGCTTTGTTCTTAACTACAAACAAACCTTACATTACATTAAATATATACTTGAAGCCAAAATTTTAAACAGATGTCACAACATGCGATAAATTTGAAGTCTGGTGTATGCATTGACAAAGTAATCAAAAACGGCAATGGAACAAGAAGTTATGGTAAGGGTGTGACAATCGGACATCAATCGTTGTCATGGGTAGTAGCCTATACCATCACTTAAGTCCAATTACACAGGCCTGCGAATTTAAACTTCAAAAAACTTGTTTTGGTTTTTAATAACGGATTTTCCATAATTCAGCTACGCATATTTTGAAAATATTACCCTTTTTTTCTATCAAGTAAGGATTTTTTACAAATCGGGAAGAAAAAAAACTCTTACTTAGATCAAATTATTATTACTTCGTTTACCACAATGAACATTTGTTTATTATTATGTTTGTTAACAAAAATAAAAATCTGAAGAAAAGGAAAGAACATTGATGTCAAATGAATATGCATCCTCATTCATGCTGATTTTGTTTTTAATCTACGTGTTTTAGTCTCAAAATTAAGTGTTGTGATCTTTCTTTTATGTATTGCGACTGGAGCATCTCGTTTCAATGATCAGCAGTAATCAGCCATCTTGCTGATGTTCCACCGTCCCTGATACTTCCTCTTCATTTCCCTCATGTCTTGATGAAACCTTTTCCTTTGTTCTTCGCTGACGGCACTGAGATTTTCAGGGAAATAGTCAATATGTGAGTGTAAGAAATGAACTCTTTGAATTTATCGAGCATGCTATGACAATATTTTCGTAATTTGGGCCCTTATTGTTTCCTAAAAAAATTCTCAATAACATCTTTAAAGGCAATCCACGCTTCTTTTTCAACGTTTCCCATTTTCCTTTCAAACTGTTCATCCGCAGTCAATTTCCTAATCTGAGGCCTAACAAAAATCCCTTATTCAAGTTTCACTTCTGAAAGAGCTGGGAATTGCCCACATAGATACTTGAAACAGTCTTTGTCAAGGCTTTTACAAACTAGGCTTGATGAAGCAAGTGGTGGTAATAAAACTTTCTTTATGTCAACAAACTTTCACGTTCAATGTTTTTCAATCTTCGTTTCAGGTTGACTCTGCGTGACCATTGCCTCTTTATCCAGTGCTGATTTTGTGCTCTGCTGTTCCGTTCACACAAAAATCATGGAAACTTTGTATAACCGGATTCTTGATCCAACAACATACAAAGGACTTTTTAAGTCTCCACAAAGTAGACAATCATGTTCGTTGTATTTAACCTTATTAACATAAAGTTTGAGATTTTCGTACATTTCCTTCAAGTGAACCGAATGAGCAATAGGAACAGATGCATATATTCTACCATTGTGGAGGAGAACACCTTTTAGACTTCTTCTGGAGAAATATTTAAACAATCGCCACTCACTTGGTTCATAGACTGCAGCTCCTAGCATTGGTATTAATTGAGCTATATTATGGCACTAAACCAGTGAACCTTCTAACGATTTTTGTACTGGTAAAATGATGTCCCTGGAAGAAGGAAGTTCTTAGCCCGAAGTCTGGACCCCAAAAATCTCTGAAGAATCCTTTGGAAGGTCCAAATCTCTCACCAAATCATTAAGTTCACCTTGTGTGAAAAGTTGTGGTGCACCAGACGTTTTAGGTTGACAACAACCCGTGTCATTATTTATATTGGATCAGATTCAGAATCGGATGAAACTGTATCAAGAGTCTCCGGTGGAGTAGGTACAGGTCTATCAGGTCCATGAGCAACAGGTCTTATGGTAGATTGAAGTTTCGGGTAAGGAATTTCCTTTTTATTTCGAGTGTTGCAGCCTCGCACGTTACATGAGCAAAAATAGCAGTCATCTTCGTGGTTTCTAGACTCACGCCAGACCACTGGAATTCCAAAAGGCAAATACTTTTTCTTATCTTTAGTCCAATGTCTTAATTCTTTGACACAAACGGTGCAAACTTTGTTCGCAGCCCTTGATCTGCCTTGGTCCCCAAGTTTTATTCCAAAATACGCGTATTACACTTTTTTTGACGAATTCTGTAATGTTTTGCTTTTGTTTTTTTTTACAACAAATATAACAGAATATGTTTGGATCATTTACAAAACCTATTGTTGCCATAGCGACGAATAAATAATATTTAAAAGAAAAAATAATGTCAAAGTACATGCACAAACAAATACTATCCAGAAATGACACGTCATGCGGCCTGTTGACCCTTTATATACTAGCGGTGTGTTTCTTGTGGGTTATAGAACGATCGATAAGACTCACGTCGAGATTGGTCTAGAGAAATATATAGCCAGTGGTTGTCAACATTTTATGCATAACAAAATTTGACCCGATTTCAATAAAAATGATTTACTTGTGTAAAAGTACATATGACGTTGTGTGAAAAATCTGAACGAGATAGAGAAAAACTGATATCATTTTCGGATTCAGCGTACAGGAATTACTGTAGAACATGTAAAACTTTCCAGGCAATAAACCATCGCAGGTCTGTGTTATCAATTAGATTCATGTACGTATGTAACTGGATACTAGTAACTAACTAGCTTTAATCTACGTTTCGTCTACGAATCTGTTTCCGTCATCAGAGAAGCCCTCAGAAGTTCTATGTTAGCACCGGCTGGGATTTGATCATGGGTCTTCAGAAGCCACAACACAATTCAGTCGCAGTTAGTTCACACTAAACCGCCTAAAGCCCAAATGGACTATTTATAACATCCTATCTGAATGTGGATTTCAATGCATTGGAGAACCAAAAAAGACAAACTGAAGTTAGAACTCAGAAACATAATATACATATATGACTCGATAATAACGATATGTATATATATATATATGAATAGGGTATAAATCGCACCTGAGAAATATAATAACAACAGAACTTCTACATTCACGTAACTGACACACACTGTGAATCTAGCGCAGAAGTCGCAAAACATGGCTGATTTCTACCAAGAAGAATTAGAATGGTATTCCGGCGACTAAAAACACAAAAGTAGACTTTTCAGGACTCTAAAAGTTGTGGTTTGAACGCCAAAGTATTGGAGACTTAACTGACATTTGCAATAACAATCGCATAAAATGCAGATTTTATTCACGTTTCGTTTTGAATTTCAAAGCAAATTCTCTGACTGGAAAAAAAACTACTGTATTGTTCATAAAGTGCTTATATTACGAATTATTAGTGATTTTTAATAATGAAGAAAGTTTAAAATAATAAAAACAAAACATCTAAACTTTAGCTTTAAAGTTATAAATCAATACTATACCAATTCAATGGAAATAGTTATATCTTTTTACCTCTTAATTATATGTAAATGATTTCAAGGTCTACCGGAACACATTTGGTCTGATACCAACTTTAAATAGTAGAACAATAGTATAAGAAGTAAACCAGAAGTATTGCTAAACACATACACCAAATAATTTTTGGAATTTAATATTCAGCCTAGCTAATAAATTTAAAACATGAAATTGCAATGTTTTTTTAATTTTATTTGGTTGTAAAAATAAACTATGGTTTATTTAAAATTACTACAGGCTTTTTTTAACATCTTACAGTTTATTACTTTAAATATTTTAGAAAGCATTTAATATATTTTAACATGGAACACAAAGTACTATGCTCATAATTTACGAACCAAAAAGGAAAGATATCACCACACCCATTCACTTTTTTGTGAAACATAGCCTCCGTTAGCAAACCGAGTTAAACAGCACTATCTTTTTACTTTACTACCCATTTTAATGTATCATTTGTAATAATTACTTGGTGGTAAATTTCCAACCTTCGTCTAATACGTAGGTTCATGAGTAATGAGTAACTTTTTATTAGATTTCACGTAAGTTTGTATGACTTCCTTACGCTCGCTTTATAAAGTTAACGAGCTGAATGAAAAATGCTAACGTACAGGAACCCAGAAGCGGCTTCATTGCAAGACTGAAGGATTTTATAATTGTCCGGCGTTAACGATATTCATTTACCTAATCTGGTTCAAAGAGTCAGGGGAGGAGTTTCATAATATAATGTATGATGGCCAAATTCCTTTTAAGGATTTTTATCGTAAATGATGTATATACGTTACTCATACATTTTCACGCTTATGGTTTGTTTGTTTGTTATAGATTTCGCGCAAAGCTACACGAGGGCTATCTGCACTAGCCGTCCCTAATTTAGCAGTGTAAGACTAGAGGGAAGGCAGCTAATCATCACCACCCACCGCCAACTCTTGGGTATGCTTATGGTCATACTTATAAATGATTGAACATCGATTGTGTAACTGAAATTAGAAAATGAATGTTTAGAGACATGTGTAACAGAATTATACATGCGGTCATAATTTCAAAGATTGAAATTATTTGAATATAAGTGTATATAATTTAGATCACACACACACACACATAGAGAGAGAGAGATGGAAAACAGAATTTTGCGGCGTATAAAGTAAAAATTATCATAATACCCGTTTGCAATAACGTTCAACTTTCTTAAACTTTTCGTTGTGTGAAATCGCACGTGAACCAGATACGATCGTATGGAAACTTGGCGTAGGTTCGAAAGCTAGTTAAGCACTTATAATTGAATTTGATGGTTTATCAATTATAAAGAGTTACAGGAAATGTTTTTCTAAAATCTCAAAGTCAAACTTTTCCTTACGCATAGCAACATTTGGTAATTGATTTCGCATCTCAGGTGCATCGTTTGTGAACTTGTATGATTTGTTAGACTGTGGTGCATAAATATACAACTTTAAGAGAAAAGTATTTCCTTTTTAATTCCAAACGCCTAATTTGTGCAAGTAAATGTAACCTTAATCTGCACTTTAGTGTTTATGAATGTGTAGTGAACATGTACTTTATTGCTATGGTGTTTCAAGAGATTTGCATTTCATATCTACGATTTATAATTTTTTGGATATACGTACAACTAAACAATTTTAACACATGCCATAAAGTAATTGAAGCAGTTTTTTATATTTACTTCAACGATTTATAGAAAGAATGGCTTTGTCTTTTGAATTTCGTGCAAAGCTGTTGAAATAAAGGAAAACGATGTAATACAGATAAGACTTTTGCTATTAAACCTGACCTAGGCTAAAGCTAGTTATGAAGATCAGCCTTATTTGAAAAACTTAGTTTCGTCGTGAGGTTTAACAGCGAAAAAAAAATTAAGTAAAGGATTATTTTATAGCTTTAATCTACTTCCCCTCCCACACAGATGGGGTTAAACGTTTTTCGGTGAATTCATTTTACTTAGCTAACTGAAATTAGAAAATTCACATAATAAATACAAAGTGATAAAAATTAACACCAGGAAAGTGGACTTCAAACACTACAATTGTTTTATTACCTTATTGTTGAATGTATGTTTAATAAACTAATACTTGGAAGGTTTGTTTGTAATTAAGCACAAAGCTACACAATAAGCTATCTGTGCTCTGCCCACCACGGATATCGAAACCCAGATTCTAGCGTTGTAAGTCCGCAGACATACCGCCGTGTCATTGGTGGGGTTATTTGGAAGGAAAATATCATATGATATATGAAAGAAACTTACGTATTGAAAACGGTTTTAAATGTATCATTTCTTTTTCGTACAATCGTTATAGGACTAAAATTATAATGTTTTCGCTCAATTTGTCAAGAAAAATATACTTGTCTTTAGTGCGTGTCTTATAGAAGTATATTACTACGGAATTGTGCATTTTTATGAAATAATATAATCCCTGTAGGGTACTCCTGAAAGTCAGTAGTTACTTTGTTAGTTATCTTGGTCATCAAAATGCACTAGAGATAAAAAATAAGGTTTTGTTAGAAACTTAAAAATTAATAATGTTAATAGTAAGCCATGACAAGTGTGATAAAATTTATTAGAACGAAACGGGCCAGGTTTAGCCCAGTGATAGCTCGCCCAAATATGAATTTGAGGAATTTCGGTTCACTAACAACCCATTGCTACATAAAAGCTCTTTGAATTTTGGGTCTGTGGGTGCGCTTCAAGAATGACAATTGAATCTTACTATTAGATCAGGTAAAAGTGTCCCAATAATTGGCGGTGAGTGCTGATAACTAGCTGCAATCCCTTTAGACTATCAACTTAAAAATTGGGGACGGTTATGTGCAGAAAACTATTGTGTAGCAAGAAAAAAATTAACAGACAGAAACTTAGAATAT
>NW_013666803.1:115617-132113 GCF_000517525.1 Limulus polyphemus
GACGGTGGGTGGTGATGACTAGCTGCCTTCCCTCTAGTCTTACACTGCTAAATTAGGGACGGCTAGCGCAGATAGCCCTCGTGTAGCTTTGCGCGAAATTCCAAAACAAACAAACAAACAATATTAGCTAGAATAAACGCGCATGAATTAATTGTAATAGTTTCTTAAATATGCCCGAATGTTCCACAAACTTTAATATCTTTAAATATCGATTCTTTAAAGAATAAACAAATGTATTTTTAGATTTAATAAACAAACATAAAAATTCTTTGCTTATTGCAAATTTGTTAGTTAGCCCATTCTTCATTTCCAGCTGGAAGTACATATAAACAACACAAGTTCCTGCTCGAGAAATAAAATCAGAATTCTTCGGGTAGACTGAATATGTAGCAGCTGAAAAATTACATCTTTACACCAATAATAATTCATTTAAAAGTATAAAGTATCTATCTAGGCTTCGAGGTATTCAAACAATACACAAATAGTACTTTTGTAGTGGTTTAAGTTGTTGGACGGTTCTTGTGGATTATTCTGTAAAATAATAAAGCAAAGTCTCCAGTCCACTTAATAAATGATAAAGAAAGGGTTTAATTTGTTAAACTAATGATAGGCCTAACTTCACAAACTAACTTATTTGCTAATCCATTTCGTATCTCTCATACTCTGTTGAACTCGGCTTTTCTAAAGTGAATTAACTGAGACAAAGTAATAGACAAACTGACCATTAGTAACTTAATAATCAAACATCAACTAACTCTAAATTATTACAACTGGCGTGTTATAATGCTCAATTCGTTCCTAAACTTTAACATATTGCTAGGTTCTCCATCAACGGATTAATTGATATTTGAACTTTTATTTAGATAATTAACTCCTTGTCTTATGTCGGGCAGATGAAGTATTCCCTGCTGAACCTCGGCACTTAAGTCCAGCTAATTTCTGTTTTCTATATCTATTTAGCTCTTTGTTTTCCATGGGTCTATTTGGACCTTGACACTCCTCTTCAGGGTTTCGGCTTAGTGGCTTATTGCCATCTGTTGATTTATCACAGTATCAACTGCAGTGTCTATGTTTTTCAACGCTTATAGCAGTTCTATTTTCCTATTATATGTTAGCAACAACTTTTATTTGTTATGAGTTTTTCTGCAAATACGTACTTTTAAAATGAAATATTTACTGTCCTGTGGTGTATTTCTCTCATTCTGAGTAACCAAATGTCTAATTCTTTGAATAATTCCAGAATTTCCTCAGAGGAAGTTTATGTTTCTACACTATTGGACTTGACGATCCCATAATTCTTGGATGGTTCTTTTACCGTTTATCTGCAATGTTAATTGAACCAAGTTCCGTTACTAACTTGAAAGTTTTTAACTCTTACTTTCCTTTAACATGATTCGCCTATCCTCATATACTATAGCATCTATGAATTGGTCATGCGCCAACTTATCTATCATTTCACGTGGTGCATCTGGATGAGATAACTAGACAAGACTTTCCACATCTTCAGCAAATTCGCCTTATCCTTCCTTCTTATTCTAACACTAACTTTTACTTTAGAAACTTCCTTCTAATGTGACAATTTATATCTGTTTTATGAGGCGACTACTAGTGTCTGACAGTTTTTACGTCTTTCAGTGGAAAGGTCGTTTAATGATATCAAAACTGGTACTTGTAAGTTAGTTTGTTGTTCACTATTCCATACATTCGCTTTGGAAATTATTTCGAATTGCGTCTGATATACTTCCCATGATACTTTTTATACATATTTAGTTGGTTTCTCGATTGGGTGGTTTTGATTATCTTGCCTGCAAAGTTCAGTAACTTTATGAGGTAGTAATGTAGTTGAAGTAGTCTAGGAAAGTTTGCAGTCGTATATTGCACAGCCATAGTGGTAATAGGAGTAGACAAGGTGAGTTTTGCTATTACATACTTATATGTGATTTGAATTCTTGAGCAGATGTACAGATTTATAGCTGGTTCGATCCTTGCATTTGCCAATAAATTTCCAGCTTGTTCCAGCGTTGAACTCCTTCCATACATTATCTATGGCTTCTTTGATCTGGTTATTATCTTTTTGTATTTCTCCCATATTGTCATTATATTCTCTCTTTTGATATTATTCTAATTTTTTCACTCTTATTCAATGATATTTACAGTTTCATTATTTCCAGCAAATTTTCGTGCACACGTCGTCATCTAGAAGTTCAATCTGGATTCTATATTATACTTATGACGCCAGTATTGTAACGGTTTCTACTGTTGGGCAGTTTATTTTCCATCATTCAGCAAAACATAATGCAACATCCAGTTTATTTAATGAAACAAAGATGTTTTATTTCTTTGACATAAGTTCTGAAAGTTGTCCCAAGATTCACGTGAGTAATCATAGACGTAACTTCACAAATAATGCTAAGCAGTCACTCGCTAACTTCTGTCCTATATTTTGTATTTCGTTGAAACACATACTCATACTTTACAAATCTGAATCAAATCAACTAACCAAGTAACAAACTAACACACTTACTAAATCAATAATCAATCAACTAGCTCTAGTGAAATTAACGTCTTATATTTCCCCAAATTATTTTGAAAGCCCAAGAACGTTGTAGTGTTTAAAACACCCGCTTACTATGTAACATTAAAATTTTTCTTTAGTCCAAACCAATACAAAAGTATTGCCGAATTTCAGATCGGACTTTGACTAATGTTCAAATAACATAGCTGATGATATCTCATGTTGAATTAAAGGCCTCCTGGACAATGACTTTTGGCAGACAGGAGATAAGCTAAAACGATACTTTTAAAAGTTCTATGCTTGAAATCCATACCAAACTGACAAAGAAGATTGTGACAATAAAAATGCAGCAGTTAGTTATAATGTGTCATCACGTTCTTTAGGTCAAGGATATACACTTATCCACCTGTGAGCTGTCTTCTCGTCAATTAAGCTAGAGAGTTTGGTTTGGTTGTTGCTAAGAGGAATTGTTGTTTGGAAGCTATTAAGCTCTTTGTGTTCTTCCCACCATGGTTATCGAAACTCGAACTTTAGCATCATAATTCTGCAGGCTTATCGCTGAGTCACTGAGGAAAAAACTAAAGAGAACGAGGTAAGATATATTTTTAAAGCATCTTTTACTGAAGAAAAATATATTCTATCTACAGAAAAAATAATGTTTATAAAATCGCGAATTTTGTTGTTGATTTTGAAACTGTGGGTAGTTAAGATGGCCATCGGAAGCCGGAAGTAAACAAACATAACCCTGATCCAATTTCGCCAATTACGTAAGTGTGACCTTACAACAAAAATGTCATGTGTTTTATAAAAGAACAATTATGTAAGAATGAAATAAAAACGAAAACTTCATGTGTTTTATAAATCCTAGCTGGGTATCCTTTACTGTGCATGACATCAAGGTTTTAGTCCTTAGATTAAATATTTTATTATACTACTGTTTGTTTATGTCATTCCAATTAGAATAGCATAAAATCTAAGCTAGTAATCCAAATTTTAATAGTATATGAGTTTTTAGTTTTTAAATCTACAAGGGACCCACGTGACACATTTTTTTAGCATGTCATCTTCCTTATTTTATCCACCAGCCCTCGAAAAAGTACGAAATTAAAGGTAAATTACTTTATAAAATCGTCATTGCTCAGACAAACCATAGTTTTTATAGTCTTCAATTTTGTTTGGTTACAGAGCTATAGATTAGAAAATCAGACCCGTCCTGCCACACCTACCTGTCACATCCTCTCTTTCAGAATTCGTCAATACTTTTCTCTTATGTTTGATTATATATTACCTATAACAAATCGAAAGTCAAGGTTTTCATCTATTAAGTTAAGTATTGTACAAGGTTATGTTCTGAATAGTTAAATGTCAATTTCACTCAGAATACCAACATTGTTCCCATGGGAAAGTTAATGACTAGCTTGAATGAATTTGTAACTACTCTTGTTGCATAGCTAGAAAGCCAGAAAAATTTTAAGAAGTAAGGTAATTATAAAAATTTAAGAAGTAAGGTAATGTTATTATTCTATATTCTTTGATGTATTATTTAATTAAATAAAATTTAGTGCATTACTATCATTAGCATAAAAAATTAGGGTTAATTTTCTTTGACAATCGACAGCAAGAAAAAAGAAGATTAGTTAAGTATATTATTTCTTGTTTTTCATGTTTATTCTTTATGTATAATTATAAAACTAACTAAAATGTAAAAATAGGGATCGTTTTAGGCTATTTGAAATTAGATTAGGTAAAATAAATAATATTATTATTAATATTTATTAATTTTATTATTATTATTATTATAAAAATGTTTCACGAAGCACACACACGCGAGTAGTTTGTGGGTAATGTAATTCGTTAGGGTAACTTGAGCTGCACTTTCCTCGAGTGATTTTCAACTTATAATAGCGCAGATAGTAGAAAGACATGGTTCAAAGGGCAATAAAAGGCAATAAAACAATGAACTTTAATTATAAATAGTTGTATACTGTTACGAACTTAGATCTATTAGGATAAACGAATGTAGTTTCATGTTACAATTTGACGTCATTCTAAAAAGAAAAAATTTAGATTTATTTTGATTTTGTATTTATTTATTTATTTTTTGTGGTTGTGAGGTCGGTAAAATTGACCTATTCTGTTTTGAGATAGAGTAGAGAAAATAACAGAGAAACTATAAACGTTTGCTAAAAAAAGTTTGAAATGCATTTAGGAGGTTTTAGGGATTGCACAAAGGAAATTTGAGATTTTTGAGATGAGGAAAATTACTTTTTAATTTTAACATAAAATTACTTTTCACACTGACTATTCAAAACAAATACTTAATATATTCATGGACAAATCTTTATTTTATTTTATTAAAAATACTTCACTAAAAATATGATTTTTATATGCGAAAGACTTATAATATTAACTAAAAGACTGCCAAATTTTGTGAAGATATATACACTATATTGAAAGTTATATGTATTAAATCTATAAAAACTTTAAATGAATACAAAGAGGTCACGTGGTCGGATCCCCGTGTTGAGAGAGATAAAATAAAGGGAATCAGAAACTACATCTAATAGCATCAATGATAACTTTAGAAAAACGTTATTTGAAGTATTAGGTCCTCGAGAAATTAATGTCACGTTTTGGAACACTTTCATTCAAATAATGCCTGTGTAGCCACAAAGAATATCAAAGAAGTTTATGGAAATGTTTTGAACATTCGTAAGTGTCAACGATGGTTCAGGAAATTTTGTTCAGGCGACTTTAGTCTTCAAAACTGTGATGGCAGGGGCTGACATGCTGAAATTGAAATTGATGCTCCGAAGATGCTTGTTGAGTCTAATTCAAGGCAACTCACTCGTGAAATGGCCCTATTATTGCATTTCTTTCATGAAAAAATATGTAAACAGCTAAGGAGTATGAGAAAACTCCATAAAAAAGGTGTTTGGGTGCTTCATGAGCTCTCCTAAAACCATCATTTCCAACGTATGAACGTTGCTTCATCTCTTCTAGCGCATAATGCGCATGAACCATTTTTGGACAGAATTGTCACCAATAATGAAAAATGGATTCTCTATACGAATATTAAATGCCAAAAACAATGGCTCAGTCCTAGAGGTAGAAGGGACATAATTACTTGTCAAAAAATATCAGGGTTTGATGTTCTCTATCTCTTGATTTTAGTGATTCTCAATGCTTGGCTTTTGTGTCTCTTCCTTTTATTAGGTAGATCAATCTGTATGACATCTCGAGTGAACTCTTGATCTTTTTCTTTTGCACATTGTTTTCCAGCATCAACAAAAGCTTTCCCTTGTGTGACATTTATACCTGATTTAACTGCTTGTTTCCTAGAATTAATGCTCCCTTTTTCAGAAAAGGTATTGCTGAACAAAATAAGTTGCTTAAATTATCTCCCAAACCATGACCTCATTCCCATTCACTACCCGCAAAATGTGGTAAACCATTTCCCACCTGGTAATCGTAAAATGTGTCATAAACCACTGGGTCATTATAGTAAGGCACTCTCATCATGATGGAAGTGAAGCATAATGATGACTCTCCCATGTTCTAATGGTATACAATGATTCATGTCATCCTTTATATCTATCTCAATAGTATGAAATATATTTTGTGTGCATCACTGACAATAGTTGGTTCCACAATATCTGAATAAACATAGAGTGAATAAAATATTCCATGCATATTAACAGTATGTGGAGCTATAATGGGTTTTGATATCATATGATTATTCTCAAATCCGAGTAGTACAGATAATACAGAATCAAATAATATAGAAGATCTCTCTTTCAGATTCACATTTACTTTTGTGATGAATGGATCGTAGAGAACCACAGAATATGTGTCGTATTCAAGAGCTAACTTTTCTAATTGGTGTAGTATTCTAATTAAATCTTCAGGCTCTTTGTAATGACCCATTCTAATATATCTGATTTTATTGCAAGCATCAGAGCCAGGAAAGAAAGTGATCCATCCTGTACCATCAGGTACATTATGCTAACTATGTGGACACTGTAGTTCAGCCAAAGCCACTTCCCATAAGCCCTCAAAGTTAATAGAACTTGGAATATGTGTGATATAATTCGTTAGGGTATTGCTGGCAAAATAGTTTATAGAATTGTTGCTGGATATTGTTACTTACAACTGATCCATGTCGAATAATGTGTAATAGAATTATACATAACATTTTATGATGGCAGCCAATTCAGACTGCCTTGAGGGACCCAACAATTAAACTTGTCTGGATATCCTTTCCAGTTAACGAAATAC
Source organism: Limulus polyphemus (assembly GCF_000517525.1). Taxonomy (NCBI): domain Eukaryota; kingdom Metazoa; phylum Arthropoda; class Merostomata; order Xiphosura; family Limulidae; genus Limulus; species Limulus polyphemus. The sequence goes on from NW_013666803.1 coordinate 122,411, forward strand.
TGTTTGTTTTTACTTCTTCCTCATCCATGTAGTATTTCTTCCACAGCATATACATCATTCGAGAATTTGGTAACACATTGTAATTCAGATTCATAAGGTGTTTCATCTAATTCTTCTCCAAAATATTCTTGCAGTTTGTGCACTGTGGGGAGTCTCTCTAATCTTTTATGAATTGTAAATTTCGTCTGTCTACCCAGGCATATATATCCTTTCTCAAATTGATGTTTTGCTTTACTAATTCGAACATGATCATCAACTTGGAATCGAAATTTCACTTTTGTGTGTGGTTTGTAGAAAGTTTTCCACACCACAGTGTGATTAACGTCTATTGGTCTCATTTTAATTCTGTGATGATACGACCTATACAGTCACTGACTACATTTTTCAACACCGAAATATACTTGAATCACTCTATTTCTCGAAAATCTATATCTTACAGGTTTATGTAATGTATACGTTGCTTGGCGTCATAACTAGCCCTGGATCTAATTTAGACTGAAAGGTTTATTTAATGCTTTTACTATAAAAAAGCCTGTACACTACTGTAACAAGCAGGATATGAACTATTATAATATGTACATTGTAGAGTTTTATCCATATTATTTGTTACGTCTGATGTATTTGAACCAACTCTTTCAATTTAGTTTACTGTCTGCAGCAGTTGTTATAATCTTAGCTTTACAACAGACAAAGTTAAACCTTAGACAACTGATAATATTAACAGGATTCAGCGGTTGACAACAGCCCATGATGAGAATCAAGAAACAAGTAATTATATAATACAATGTTCATTTATTAAAAATAAGCTCATTTAGATACAGTTCATTTGGGTCTATCAACAGTACAATCTTAATGTTTCATATACGACCATTTGTTTATGTTTCCAACAACTTCTTGTTGGATATTCATATATGATCATTGTTTTGCAAATTCTCTCTATCTGGTAGGACTAGAATTCCTTCGTTTCTGTAATACATCATTAATCAGATCGATTATGTTAGAGTTCGGGACAGATCTTCCATTAATCACTTCCATGTTACACCTCCACTTGAACATATTAAGTTTAATAGTATGTCAGCTTTCTTATTATATTTTTGAGGTACATTGTCGATGATACCCAAACTTTTGCGAGTTGGCGATTATATTTTAATTTTAACAAGTTCCATGGCTTGCGATTAAAAGATTTGATGACGTTGTTGCAGCTGAATTAACTTCTTGGCTTTATCATCTGCAGGCAGAGTATTATTACATATGACAAATTTCACATCTTTATCTATAGAGTTTAACATTTTATGAACGAGTCTTTCATAAATTTTAGTTTGGTAAAGCGAGTGTACTAGTTCTTCAGAAACAAGAATCATTTGTTTTGCATGTTCTGTCTTAAAGACCAGCAACTTTACCAGTAGCCTTTCCCGCCAAGCCACCAGATAATGAAAGTGTTGGTGCTACGGGTAATGGTAAAAACCATCCTTTCTGTATTAGTAAGTTTCTTTCCTGTTTAACAGATGTTTTCTTTTCAGCCAACTCTCTCGGTAATGATTCGTATACTGTAAGTTTCTGCTTTTGTATGTTCGTCATGGGAACATTATCATTTAAAACATTTAAAGCACACTCACAAATACGAGTTATAAAATAATTGTTAGCTCCGGCAATCATATCTTTAATTTGTTTTTGTGTAGCTTTAGTTAATACTCAAAGAAAATCCTGGTGTTTTTTAACTCTAGATGTCGGATGAATAAATGACAAAAAGAGAGTGTGCGAACAATACATAAATCTATTTATTTACACATATATTTATAAAGTTCTTTACAATCCATTTAGATATAACATCGACTTTTATTACAATACAAGAATAATTTATTTCATTATTATGAACTGGGTAGTGTAGAGATGATTTATGAAATTGATTAACTCTGGAACAAATTATAGCAAGGAATTTCACAGAGACTCCTCAGTAGTTCGATTTTCTCACACCCCTTGGTAAACATAGCTGTAAAGCTCTGTCTTAACAAACTAACCACATTTCACAAATAGATCTACTCGATGGTTTAATCTTCCCAGGATATTTTGTGAATATTTCTTGTCACCCAGGCAAATTACATGCAATCTGTATCTGAAAGAAATTGTTTCAAAAATGGTTGTTTAAATAAAAACACACTTGTATAACCACTGTGTAAACATTTGAATGCTAGTTCTATAATAACGTATAGTCCATCCTTCAATATCTATCTGAAGGCATCATGATTTATGGGCATATATCACTTGGACACATACACCACAATGTCATATCCTGGAAATGAACCAGTTCTTAAATGTAATTGGTCAGGAGTTTGCAGTTTCAAATCAATGATTAGATATTCAAATAGATGCAAAGTTGTTTCTTGGAAGGCTTCTTCAAAGTATTTGAGACGTGGTGGAAACATTTGTTTCACTAAAACATTCAGCCAAGATTTGTCTCCCACGTTCTTAAAGAACATTATGTAATGAGAGTTTAAACTAATGTTATACATTTCTCTATACTGATGAAATATATTCTGTACAATATATCATGGATAAATTCAAATGGTAACTTCCATTTGCAAAAAGTTGAGAAACATCCTTATTTTCTCCACTTTCGCACCTTTACTTTATCATTAAATAGACAAATTACAACATATTTGTCGTTTCCCAGAGGATATGCATGAGAATATTCAGATGGTTTGTCTTTCCTGAAGAAATGTGATGAGGACTCATGTTGTTGCACTGTGAGTGGATAGGGAAGCTCACTAAATACCTGTTATAGAAAACAATAGTGAATTTGAAACATGTCTTAGATGTCTTAGTTGCTATTAATATATATAGTTATTGGTTATCAATAAGACTGGAATATTTATAAAACAACAGATATAAAAATGAATGGAATAGAATTTTTAACAAGGATTAATCTTACCTTTGTGTTTTCATTAATGTTGTAGATATTCGAAATTAAATTTCTCTTTTTCTCTTGGACTGTTTGTGGGCAGGATGAAACTAGGTAGATTTCCAAGGGCATTTTATATCTCGTTTAATAGCCTATGGTTAGGCTTTATAAAACACATGACATTTTCGTTTTTACAACCATGCTTATACAAGAAAGTGATAGGGTCATATCCTGGGCATTTTTTAAAACCTGTAGTTATACCTAAACAACTGTTCTTTTTTTTTAAAAAAACATGCTTATAAATACCATCTATTATTGCCAGCAAAATTTCCTGTTTTTACTCTTTATAATTTGTGTCTGTCACATCATTAAATACTATAATTATGTATGTTACCCTGTCAAAATTGTACCTGACCCTTGGATAGTGTGTCACATCATTAGAACATATCATTACATACTGTAATTATGTATGTTACCCTGTCAAAATTGTACCTGACCCTTGGATAGTGTGTCACATCATTAGAACATATCATTACATACTGTAATTATGTATGTTACCTTGTAGAAATTGGGTCATGCTCTTGGGCCTTGTGAGAATATGTCATTCCATGTCATGGTTATTTAATTCTATTATACCACCTAACAACCTGTACATAGTAACACGCCCACATCCATAATCCTATTATATAGCTGGCAAAACACCTCCTGGTGTTTTGACGTATATATTAAGCCAATGCCATCTGAAAGTTATACGAGATGTCGAAATTAGGTCAAGGTCATGTTTGTTAACTTCGGGCTCCCGATAGCCATTTTAACTACTGTTGTTACTCATTTCAATGTAGAAATATGTTTTCAAATTTATGTTGATAATATTAACAACAAAGCTAATTGTATATTAGTAAATTAACACTCGTTTGAAGTTATTCATTACTTTATTATCAATTTAAAAATTTTGAAAACGAATATTTGTAGAAATAGAAATTGATATAAAACTGCTTTCTCAAAAAAACTTTAAGTTATAGATAGACTGATAGTTAAAAATATATAAATAAAACATTTTAGACTACAAATTCAAAAATGTGGCTTTTTATTTTTGTTGTCTAAGTAAATATCATAAATCTTTTTTTTTATAAAACATTTTCATACAAAACGGGGCTTAGCATGACTCTATGGTTTGGGCGCTCAACTCGCAAACTGCAGATTGTCAGATTGAAATCCGTTGCCGAACATGTTGGTCTTTTCATCGTGGGAGAATTATAATGTGATGACCAATCTCAATATTCGTTGGCAAAAGAGTGATCCAAGAGCTGGCGGTGGGCGGTGTTGACTAGCTGCCTTCCCTCTGGTGTATCACTTTAAAATTTGGAACGGCTAACACAAGAAACTCTCAAGTAACTTTGCGCAAAACTTAACAATGAAACAAACGTACAAAACTGTGGAAGAAAGAGAAATAACTTAGTACCTAAATTCAGATTTCAAAAATCATATTAAGCCAGTAAATAAACATTATTTCCAAAACCTACATCGAGTCTCACATTTCTGTTATTTTGGAATACTCGTTTTCAACTGTTTGTTTGTCAAATGTAACTCAGAGCTACTCGAGGACTATTTGTACTAGCCGTCCCTAATTTAGAAGTGACATACTAGAGGAAAAACAGCTAGTCATCATCACCCACCGCAAACACTTGGGCTACTCTTTTACTAAATAAAAGTGGGAATGATCGTTAAATTATAACGCCACCACGGATGAAAGTGCAAGCATGTTGGTTGATGTGATTCGAACCCACGAGCCGCAGATTACGAATCTAGTGAACTAATCACCAGGCCATACTAGAACTTGGATTTTAACTGAATCATTTCAAAATTGACTGATAACTCGCAGTTAATAAACATTAACTAAGGATATTATAGTTACAACATAATATATATGCGGTTTTGTAATAAGTTAACTTTTGAATTTTCATCAATTGCTTTTTAATCTTACCATTATTTTGAATACCCTTTCATGAACAAGTAATATAATGTTATGTTGTAAATAAAGACATTTATTAAACTGTCGATGTCATATCAAATTTCAAAGAGAAAACTACATTACTTTAGATTATGATTTAATAGTTTCTTGTTACCTACCTCGCAATTTAAAAGCAATAAATAATGTTTCTTAATTTTTTTTGACGAGATATAATATATGATCAATTATGTAATTTATTCCCGTAAGTTGAAAAATATGATGAGAGTGATTTAGTGTTCCATCGTTGCAAACTTAAATGACAAAGAAGGATGAAAGTAAAAGAGTAGGACAGAAAGAAGAGCGATTGTTAATCTTAAACAATAAATAAGAGATATTTTAATGAGGTAAAGTTAGTGACCTAGAGAAAAGCATGTTAATGCTTTTAATTCATATAAGTAATCTCATATTTGTAGTTCCCCAATATCTTCAGTAAATTTCTTCTGACTATACAAACATAAAAAAAAACACATCCTGACTTTGTTGCTATTAATAAAAAATAAGATTACTAGAGACGAGAACAATATCAACGAATCAGTCTCGGTGAGCTTAAAAGATTCAAAAACGTTTGAAACTTGTTATATGAATTAGCTAGGTTTCAAATATTAATGATCTGATTTATAATTTTAAACTAATCGTTTTAGCACGATATAACAATAACATTGTTATTTACTGCATGTATTGAAATTCTGAAGAGAAAACATGCGCAATAGTGTTTACAGAGTTTGGATTAAGTCAATGTACTTTCTGAATGTCAGAGGATATGTTAAAATTACAGCATGTATAACTTCTTGCTGAGAATTAGGCTTCTGTAACAAAAACAATCTCGATAATATTTAGAACAACTGTAATCAGCATTCTGTAGTGGAAAGCTTGAAATGAAATATCTGAAGATTGATGAATTATGGAAAGTTGAGTTGGATACAATAAACTCACAAGATAAAGATTTAACAAAGAAATTAATTAATAGCATTCAAAGTGAAATAAAGACGAGGTGATTGTTGCATTTTTTTTCGTATGTTTAGAATTTTTAGATTTAATCATGAAATTTCTCCATAATAGAACAAATTATGGTAATGTTATTCTATACACAGAAATAAATAACACATTTTATGATGATAAGTCAACGCGAATTTTGAACAGGTATATAACTATACTACTCAACCTTTATAAAGGATCGAGATTTCCATAAAAGAGAAATTTGTTTTCTTCCATTTTCTGGATAACTGATTGTGTTGTTATACAGTATAACCTGTGAAAAGCCATGTTTAACTTTATTAAACCATTACTGCAACTGCAATAATCACGTAAAGTTACTCCCCCTCCCAATAAAAAGTTTTGTAAAAATTCAAAATCATGAACGAATTTTATAAAATGTCACTCAGTGTGTGTTTGCACATGATCAGGATCGTTTATATCAGCCACGAGACACCTTGATAACGTTGGTAAATCTCAATAATTAGATGATGTATACGTTGATATGGAAGGCTTGTTATTTTTAGATGTCATGTCGCTCAGTTATTTAATTTTTCCCAAAGTCTTTCCATTGTTAATGATTGTAAAAGCCCTACTTTGTTTATGCACCATTTTACACAGTCAGTCATTCAGTAAATGGGACAGTACGAAACTTCTCTCTGTTGGTATCTTTGATTTTTAGGTTTAACATTCTTATGTTATTCAAATAAATTTTAGAAGTTAAGTTATAATTAAAATTTGATGTTTCTGTGCGAATCCTTGTGTTACATTTAACTCCAATCAATTACATTCTATTTTTACAATTCATTTGTTAATTTCAAAATCTATTTTCGTCGCAAACTTATATTTCCCAATTAATTTAAAATATATCCACAGAAGTCAAGAACCCTCTGCCTCCTAGTGGCAAGTCTGAAAACTTATAACGTTAAAAAACGTGGTGGGTCCAGCCCATCGTGTAGCTTTGTGCTTAACTACAAACAAACGAACTCTCTTTCGATGGTTTGCTTATTTGAAGTTAAGCACAAAGCTACACAATGGGCTATCTGTGCTCTGCCCACCACGGGTATTGAGACCCGTTTCTAGCGTTGTAAGTCCGCAGACATACCGCTATGCCACTGGGGGATCTCTCTTTCGAGAGTTCTATTACCTGTGAAAGCAAGACAGCTAAAATGTATTATATGGTTAAAAAACACTAACACAATGTTCAACGTTTCGTTGTGGTCAACGAAACGTTGGACTATGGGTTAGTGTTTATTATTAACTATATCACATCTTAGCTGTTTTCATTTTACTGCTGATTTCATTTGGATATCTCTGTTTTCTACTCAGTTCCTAACACTATCTAGTAATACTTTACTGAGAGTTACTGAATGGTTATGTAAGGAATGACAAACTATCTCTCTGCTTTCACCGACGGAAATGCAATAACTTATATTAACGCAAGAATCATTATACTTCTTTTTCTGTGGACGCTGTATATTAACTTTAAAATATGGGCTTAAGTGAAAAAAAAATCTAATGGAAGCTTAAACAGTTAAAACCTATCTTATAAAAGTGATGAGGTATCTTCACCATATTTACAGAAAATAAACAAACTTTATTCTAACACTACTTATATTAAACTTAGATAGATAAAAACAACAGCAATACTCTTAAATAAATAACAGGAACAAAGAAAACTATCGTTTTTAGTCTTGGAAACAAAAACAAGTTTTAACAACCATCCTTTAGTTTTAAGTAGGTCTCGATTCCTCCCTCTCTGCTATTTCCTTAGAAGTTATGGTAATTCTCAAATTTACATTCATAGTTTACTGGGATACTTTGAAAAGATAACAGCGATTTGTTTTTGGTTAATCTTCTTTGATGATAGATTGAATTTTGGTATAAAGACAACAATCTCAGAATTTTCTTTTCGATTAGGAACTAATCAGACAGTCTCATTAATTGATATAATGCCCTCGGTGTCCCTCAGGAAATTCAATAATGCCTTTTCTTACAGGTTTGCTTACAGAACATTTTAATGAGAATTCCCTGTTGATTTAGCAGCAGAAAATAAATGAAGAAATCCTACTACAAGGACTTCCTTACTTTAGCAAGGGAGTGAAAATGTGATCGATGCTGTAGCACTAAGCCTAATTACCCTCAACATGTTGTGATTAATTGAACCAGTGATCAAATCTCTATATATAATCAGGTGTATAAGGAACCGGTAAATCTCTAACAATCAGTCGCCTGTGCCCACTAGATCGTATAGCTTCAATGAAGTGAAGAACTCAAGCTAGTAAACATGGCAACGTTGGTTTAATGTAGCGTTAAAAAAAACAGCCTCAATGACGATCAGCTAAGCGTTAAATTTTCCAGATGATTTAGAAAATCTACAAATATATGAAGAAACTTAATAACATTATAGGTTGAGTTATTAGTTCAATACTTATTTTGAAACAAAAATTGAATATAAATTCTTTAAAGCAACAAGTTCGTACAGAAACATCTGTACCACGGACATTCTCTATAACCTGCTATCCTTCATTATTTCTCGCACTTTGAACTTTTTTTTAACCTAAAGTATTCACTGTCGATCAACCAGGAAAGTTTTTATTAAAATAGCTTCTCAGTATACGCGGAAATGTTTTATCTCAGCCTTACCCCACAGACAGCAGTGTGATCAAGTTTTGTTTTCAACACAATATACGACTGAGGATCTATCCTTTGAACGTGGATTTTGAACACGTCTTTATTTTTACGATGGCACTACGGTTTCTGTACTATAGCGAACATAGTATTAGTTCCATCACAATATTTTTTTTTTTTACAAGAGTAAATTTTATAAAGCAACAACTCATTGTTTATTTTAATGTTTGTCATTCTCGTTTCCTGTAGCGGTTTTGTAGTTTTGCAGACATGAACATTTAGTATATAAATTTTAGATTTCCCTGTTTCTAATATGATGAACCACTGTAGTGGTTCATTATAGAGATTGCCCACTTGGTTTTCTTTTTTGTTATTTCATATTGTTCTGGTCCTCCGGTGGGACAGCGGTAAGTCTTCGAATTTACAACCCTAAAATCGGTGGTTCGATTCCCCTCGGTGGACACAGCAGATAGCCCGATATGGCTTTGCCATAGGAAACAAAACACAAACACATAATATTGTTTCACCAGACTACAGTAAGAATAGCTGTGAGTATTCTGACAAAATCAGGGGCAATATTACTAAATGTATCATTGCGCATTGTAGGGTACTTTTTAAGTTTATTTGACTACCTAGCAAATAACAGCGGCTGTATAATCGTTGACAACCAATTGTTTAAACGTAGTTTGTGATTTATATGGAGCCTCATAATCTCCTATATGTATGCCTACATAGCTGCATGTAGGTCGTGAATGTAATATAATATTTAGATGGCAGGCATGACACATGTACCATAGCGATTATTAACTTATTGTTGCAACTGTATTGATGTCGCGTATCATTTGTTTATGTATAGGTTTCGAGCATCGGATCGGCAATCACAGTGATGGCTGATGGTGAGTATCGAGTTATAGCTAACACTGCATGATTATGAATTTTGTAGATACTGCAGATAGAGTAGCCGTCCTTGAAGTTAATTATAAGGAGCTTATAAGCTTGTTGTTTTTTTTTACTTTTTTGGGGGTTGCATTTTCACTTTAAGCTACTTAGCTTATTTCTGCATTTTTTGAAAGAACATATTCCCCCTTCATTGGTAAAAGAGTAACCCAAGAGTTGGCGGTGGGTGGTGATGACTAGCTGCCTTCCCTCTGGTCTTACACTGCTAAATAGGGACGGCTAGCGCAGATAGC
>NW_013666803.1:132187-145758 GCF_000517525.1 Limulus polyphemus
CGGCTAGCGCAGATAGCCCTCGTGTAGCTTTGCGCGAAATCCATAACAAACAAACAAACGTTTTCAAGCGATGAATGTCAAAGAAACAGAAAATAGAATAAATGATGGTACTCTTTTTACAGACTATGCAGGAGCATACTCAGAAAAAAAAAATCTAGGAAGGTTTCTAACAACATGATAATTTGGATATTACATGATCCTTATCTTGGTAAAACAAGTCTTTAGTATTATTAATTAATCATAGAAAGTATACGGTTAAACTTAAAATTTAGTTGTATGGTTTTTAACAGTTAAATATGAATAATATAGTTTCTTACCTTTTAGTGTCGCTAAACAAGTTCCCAGAAGACACCATCAGTAATTTTATAACAGTTTGGCTAAACACATACGCTTTGGTAAATTCACCTACTTAAAGAAAGATACAAGGTTCATAGCAGATTTTTAGCCGCGGCATAACGGCTCTTTTGTTTTTCAAGTACAAACTTTTAGCTCATAGATCCGTCATCTCTTGACCGATTTGAGATCTAGTTACAGTTTTGGACTCAGGAGGTCATATCATTTCGATTGGTATTTGATTACGACCTAGGTATCGTAGATTAATTTACTCTGCTCCTGCCTAAAAAAATTTCAAGTGCCGCGGCTATTAAAGATCTTGTTTTAATTTGCAGTAATTTTAAAATGTGGAAAGTTATACTTTGAAGCTAGAAATTATTACAGGCAATGAACAGATAAAATTAGATGCTTTTCTACCCTATGATTTATCTCATGTGATATTTATTTATATTGTATATGTCTAAAAACATCATGCTAATATTTTGAGTCACGTGCTTGAAACTGTATTTTTTAGAATTTACATAGCAGCTCTAATTTGGCATAGTTACTAAGAGTTTGTTTTGATAAATAATAATGATATACTCAAGACCTTGGGTCTTGTGTTTTGCATAATTTTTATTGTCCATTTATACATGAATTGCTCATAAATTAAACCAAATCTTTAAATAAATTATATTTCATGAGTGTGAAAAAGAACTAAAATAGTCAATCGTCTGACGCTGTCTCCATCATGCAGTTGACCTTTGTAGCATTGAAATTTTTGTTTGCTTTAGAGCAAATCCACATTGGGCGATCTGCTATATCCATCGTGGGAAATCGAACTCTGGATTGTAGCGTTTCAAGTCCATAAGCTTACCGCTGTCTCATTAGGGGACGCTTTTAAAATTGTTTCCGAAATTTCCTGATAAACGTTGAGATAAATATGCTTCTTTTAAACTTGAAAATGTAAAACATTACTACATAGTAATATATAAAACATTACTAAATATTAATATATATAAAACATTGCTAAATACTAATATATAAAACATTGCTAAATACTAATATATAAAACATTACTAAATAGTAATATATACAAAACATTACTAAATAGTACTGCACTTTATTAAATGAGATTGATTAGGCCAAAACTTACACAAAGATTCTTAGATAGTTACCTTTAAAAGCAAAAATATTCATAACAATAAAATTAAATATCATGCCACCAGAGCCCAAAAATATTCGTAAATTCGATTTTTATATGGGTTCCACAATAATGCCTCCAATCTGGCATACGCGTGGAAAATGTGAAAGCTTCCAAATAATTGTAATAAATATATTTATTTTCATAATAAAGGGTTGTAAACATATAGAATCACAATTCAAATATAATTCTGAAATATATGTATTATAAAAAGGAATTTCCTAGTTTATTGATTATATATATATATATATAAATTCAGTAATGAAACCTATCACTCGAGGGAGTGACCACTTTTACTTTATTGCTGGGTCTGCTTAAGATTTTATCTCGAATTAACAGTTTAGAATTTTAATAAACACAAAATTACTTAGTTTTCTACATACCTAACAAGTAGAAAAGGCCTTTTTCCATATGAGAAATTATTGTCTTATGCGTTCAGATATTTTACAGAAAAACAAAAAAAGGAGAAATGTTTCTAAAGCGAAGTTCCAAATTATAGAACTTATCCCAATTTTCTCAGGGAACATATTAAAAATTCTGCATTACAGCTATTACTGATCAAACGATAGGTAAAACCTAATTTAGGTTTTCAATGTTTATTGTCTAATTGTCTGTTACTTAGTTACTACTGTAAGTTTTTGATGTTTGCGCCAAACCTCAATGAATAGCTTATGTTATATTGGAATATATTCAGCTTGTTCTTGATCGATATGTGTTGTAGAGTTAAGAAAAATATAGCTGAATAATACGATACAAATGAGCTCCAGATACTGAGTCTCCTGTTGACAGCTTCCGGTGTCTCAAAATACCGGAAATTACTTCATTAACTTCAAATGCACATTTTGCTGGAATTTTCGAAGTAATAGGGAGAGAAGATGGGTAAAAAGAGATAATGGAGAACGAGAGGAACTGCTGTATTTGATAAACACTTATATATACATCCAAATTGGGCTTTCTTTTCACTTAAGCGAAAATAGAAATTAATTTCTATAGGTGATTTCACGTCTCTTCCATTCATTACTATAATCACTTTAGTAGTGTTTATTAGCAACTGTACGTTAGTTGAAACGCCAGTTAAAGTTTCAATAGATAAATTAATTGTGCTAATAATTCTTGAATGACATATCTGACTATTGTTTATCGCTGTAACTCCATTTAGTGACTGAAAAATCTACATTATGAGAAACAAAGAGCTTTAAAGATATCAATATAGCAAGTCTTATAAATGAAGCGAAACTCTGGAAGTCTCTAGATAATTCTTTCTAAAAAGAATGTAATATTGTAAGTATATTTCTTGTCACTTGACAGTAAAAGAACTTTGTTACACGGCTGTTAGGTTAATTAAGTTTAAACTGTCTTCTGTGTGGTATCTTTTCAAGTCGAAATAGCATAGTAAACGTTAAAGACAATGAATGTGTCAACTTTATTATGCTACGCCTCAAACTATTACGATTAGAAAACAGTAGCGCTGTTACTAGGATATACCACTCTCGAGAGTACGTGCAAGACTGGTGTCTGTTATGATATTCGTAGGAACTTAATTGTTTTGTTGTTGTTAAGCGCGAAGCTACACAATGGACCATCTGTGAACTGCCCACCGCAAGCATCTAAACCAGATTTTTAGTGTTACAAACCCTCAGAATTATCGCAGAGCTAACTTGGAGCGAGCTTAAACGTGCTTTCAGAAAACAAATGTTGAAAATGTTAACTATTTTCCATTAATCTAAGGTTATTTGTAAAATGTTGTGGTGATGTCGCAAGCATCTTAGTAAAATATTTTGCGGTGTTTCCAAACATACCTACATATCTGAAACATCATCTAAATAGTTAAAAAGTTAAATTAACACAAGTGTGGTCCACACTGTTTTTAATTTATATGTTAGTGCTTCTAATGGCTGGAAATATTAACTTTGAAGTGATTATTGAAACTACAACTAAAGTTTGTTGAGGCCAGAATATTTTATGATTTTATGTTAATTAAAATATAGGGTTTGATATGTGCATTTCTAAATTTATTGAACCTTTTTATTTAATATTAAGAAATAGTAAGTATGTGAATGCCTCCCAGTAGCACAGCGAAATGTCTGCGGACTTGCAACGCACAGATAGCCCTTTGTGTAGCTTTGTGCTTAACTTCAAACAAACAAACAAAAGTATGTGAAATGATTGTCAATAACGCCAGTATTATAAGAGTTTCGTTACTGCTACCTCTATATTATCTGCAACTTCTCTTGCTGTTTTCGAGGTTGTCAGCTGTTACTTAGTACAGCTAGTAAATCACGAAATCAGTAAAAAATGTAAAATAAAATACATAGATTTCTACTTAAAGCCATAGTAAAATACAATATTTCTGTGGTCCATCGAGAACAACAAAGATACGAGTATATCCCGTCGATGAAGCTGTCCTGTTTCTATAGACAACTTTAGGATCAGTTTTATTTTTTAACTTTTTGTGATTCTGTTATTCTTAAGTTCCTTCATATCTGTTCAGTATGAAATATATTTAAACCGAAACATCAGTGAAAAACCAAAAGCAATAGTTAAAGCATATAGAATAAACAAGGTTGCGGAACATACCTAAAACTAAGTGAATGGTAATTTGACTGAATTACAATTAGTCATGTGAGAAATATCAAAGCAATGAATTATAACAAAACTTATTTGACAAAATCCGTTACCAATTCTGTACGACAAATATAAGAATTGATATTTAAGTAACTTCGATGTAAAGGGTTGCTAGTGACAACAAGACGAAGTCATTGTTGTATGGCGTTATGTAAAAAAGTATGTTCACACTGTGGTGTGATTACGTTAGAACTAAACAACCCAGACGAATATAGAACTTTATGTTACAACCCCTCATATTTATAACATTAATCAAAGGAGGACGTTAGGATCAAGAGGATCAAAGTGCATATATAATATAGAAATTAAAGGATCAAAATACATATATAATACAGAGATTATAAAGTAATAACTTTCACAAATTGTTACGCTAGTTTATATCCTAGTTTATATCCAGTTTATATATATTACTAGTTTATATCCTATGTAATCTAGTTTTTCTAGTTACTGGTATTTATATAATAAACATATTTCATTTAACTGCTATAAGAACTTAACAAAAGTGGAGTTGTGTTTTAATATAGATCACAATGAATTATTACATTCGGATACAAAACTAATTACATAGCAATATTTTTAGTTATTAGTTACTGTATCAATATGTTAATAAGGTTTTTGCGAGTGTATTATTTATGTACTATTTATGAGCTCACTTTAGTTTTATAATATTTTACCAGCATAAGCAAATATGCTAATTATCTGTGTGTCTGTTTTTATATATGAACTTCAAACATTTAATATGTTACTATATTATCAACCTGCTTTCAACTTCACTCCCCTAAGGGGAAATACCACACTAGCTACCAGAATGGCGAATTTACTTTTTTTTTTTAAATAAAGATTGATTATTTAAAAGCAGCAATTGATTTAATTATCTTTATATCTTACAGCAAAATTCGTCTTAAGTTAGGGATTAAACTTAAAGCATATTGTAAGAAATGTTCTTTGATGTAATCATGTAAATATTGTAAAAAGTAGTTTTAACTTTTATTATATTAATAAGTTAATTTCTGTGTAGTAGCATAAAATACTCGCGCTCCGTTATGGGGTTCAAAGGTCCTATCATGACTCACAGAAGCCCCATTGTAATGATCAAACCCCTCCATTATCCTCAATTATCTTTAAAACTACCCCAAAGGGGTCTATTATCCCTAGTTACTTCTCTAGTTACCCTAAGGAAGTCCATTCCGAAAACAAGCTTCATTACGACATGTACACGTGGTACATGTGCCGCATTCGGTCCCAATAGCTTGTGACTGGAATTATGAACAAAGTTGGAAAGATGACACCCTTGAAACTTCGAAGGGACTAGGAACACAAGACCCAATGCCAAATTCGGGTTCAACAGCCCTGAAAGCCTATTCCTGGACCTTCATTATGTGTGAGTGATCTACCGGCAGTGTTTTAGTCTCCCTTAGTAGGGAGGGGCCTACGCCACATACGTAAAGATAACTTCCTGGCTACCCCGAGTCTGCCTACCAGGTTTGGTCTTGTTAGCATCAAAACAGTGGGAGGAGTTCGCAGACAAACAAATTCACAAACACACAACGTGAATCAATATAGGATACAGTTAATATCCATAAATGTAAAGTGAAAGAGTTTGTCTAATAAATAATATGAGTTATACTCAAGAATCTTAATGTAAATGTGTATTCACAAATGTAAACAAGTCACCATTAAGTACTTACTGTTGATCCGGTAATTGGTGCTTTCTACTTATGCGACACATGGGCTAAGTAGCCAGGTCAAAGAGAGAGAAACATACAGGTTCAGACATAACCATACCTCATAGCCACAGACAAACAGTCAGCAGTACCAGCCGCCTATATTTCTATTCTTCATCGAGTAGCAGGATTAATATTAATGGTTTATAAACCCTCACCCCCACAATAGTGGAAGTTAGGATCGTGTTCAGTGGCATATCGTAGCTCGAGCCTTGAACTTCCTAATACATAGCCTGACATGCCGCTAGAGGCTACTCCCAGCCTACACTGTACAATATCAAGTTAATAACTAGTACTACGTAACGACTTTTATAAAAAATTTCATGACTTAAATATTTCATAATACGCCTAAGTTCCATATTGAATAATAATAATATTCTAATATGTGTTTAAGCCAGTTATCTCTTGGTAATGCTTCATTCATCTGTCTGTGTCGCTTAGCAACAAAACTATATATGTGTAGTAAATTTTAACTTAAGAACAGAAAACTATCTTAACTGTCACATCAGCTTACAGCGGTAAAAGCTGTCGTAACTGTGTAGGCCATATTAGCTTATAGGGGCAAACACAATTTTAATTGTGTAGGTCACATCATCTTACAGCGGCAAATCCTATCTTAACTGCATAGGTCACAGCTTAAGGGGCAAAAACTATTCTAAGTGCCTAGATTACGTCAGCTTACAGGGGCAAAACTATTTTAACTGTATAGGTCACATCAGCTTAAAGGGGTAAGACATTCTTAACTGTACATGGGCAAAACTATGTTATTAATGTAGGTCATAGGTTTGTGAAATCTTCTACTTACCCCAGATCCACTTGAATAGGATAACTACGTGAAACAGATAAACCGGGTGTACTTCAACAATTTCTACTGGAACGTTATGCAACAAGGCTGGGATGATAAGATTATGTTGGTAAGGCCTTGGATTCGTACTGCCTAGAGTTCTTTATTAGTACCCCGAATAATTGGTATAATACTTATAAGTAATGAAAGAAAAATTTTGCAAAAATTAAGTATGATCTAGGTATGGCAATGCCAAAAAGCACAGAAACAAGGCAGGGATGAATACATAAAACCATACAAAAACCACTACGTAAGTAGCCAAGTCTTTAAAAGAATAACTTTTATCTACAACTAAATATTGAAGACCTATCAGTTGCATGAATTCAGGTTCAAATAAAATCATTTAGACTGAATAGTGCTATACAGTCTTACAGTGGCTAATAACCATAAGCTTGTAAGGTTGATTCAGTAATTACTGGCTACTTATGTGGGGATTTTTGTATGGTTTTTGTGTATTCAACCCTACCTTGTTTCTGTAATTTTTGGCATTGTCATCCCCACATCAAACTTATTTTTTATTACTTTGTTCCCCCCTTTTTTTTTAAACAATTTCATTGAAGTAGGTTGATAATTGAATATTTGCTTTATTTCTATAGTTCAATGGTAATATATATATTATTAACATCATATCAGTTTTGTCAATTTCTCTAATTTTGGATTACATTGAGAGCCACTGAAGCTGAAACTGTTCCTTCATAGCTGTACAAGTACCCCGGAGTGCCACACCAAAGTTAAGGGGATGTTTACAGAACCCACGCCTTTCAAGTTCACCCCAATTCACTGCATGCACATTCAACCAACTCCACCACATGCTAGGGTGATGTTTGATAGGGAAGACATCATACAGATCCTGGCCATGAAGCATGATATCACATATATATATATATATACACAGCTGTCTGTCTCGATCCCACTGAAAATTTGAAGAAAAGTAGACCACTATATTTAATGTATTGTTTTGATAATTAAGAAACTAGTGTTTTTAAACTCAGAAATCGATAACATGTAAACAGATCTGTCAGTTGCATAAATACTTGATCTCCTTGATACCTTGGATATTAATGAAGATTATTATTTCTTTTTATTTGTTTTTACTGAACTTGTTTTGTGAGATAACATGTTTGTGTAGTCACAAATGGTCGTTATATAAGAAAAATTTGTTCAGCCATCTAGCGACCAGAAATGAAACTGCTATTTATGAAACATGGAAATAATATATGCTTATAAAGTGAACTCATTGCTAAGTAGTCGTTTTCCTTTTTATTTTTTCCCAACAAAACTGCGTGTAGTAGACGAACAGAATAATGTTACTGTTATACAAGCTGTAAAACACTCGATAATGGCAATTAGCAGTTATTTGTAAGCATCATATAGTAACAGACTAAATGTGGCAGTCATTTTTTTTCTTGGCTCATCCCTACCTATCGTGCTTAGTAGTAAAGATCTTTGTCCATTTGTGTGTGTTTAAAGCTTATATTAGGAGTTATTTGTAATTTAAGTTGCAACGTTCTCATTTATTTTTAGTGTACTTAAAAATTGTTTTAATCTCCTTAAAGTGTTATTGTTTTTCTTTTATGATGAGGGGGGAAGTTTAGTGAACAAAGCTCGCTGAAGGAAGGACGGAGGCACCCCGAGTTTTTTAACAAAACTCCAACTGGACCAAGATAATAAATAATAATGCGTTATTTTTGTCTATGATCACTTTGAAAATTAAAGAAATGGCATGCAATATTTATTTCGCAGGTGCACTTACCCGCAAAACAGAATATTCAAAGCATTCAGTGTGCGAACCTAACAGCAGTGATATTAAGTAACCGTAAACAAACTATCTAGAGAAGTAACACAATAGAAAATAAACAAAACATTCACGCTGAATGGCATTAAAACCTGGCAATCCATAAGTTAATGAATTTTAAAAATAAAAGAGACTTAAATTAATATGGCACTATTGGAATCGAGAATAAAATCATAAATACAAACTACACAAAGCGCTACCAAGGTCAGTTTTATGACTTCAAAGACCAAATGGTATTCCTACATCAAATGGAGACTAATTTACTATATTAGTTCACTTAAGATAGGTAACCAATCACATGCTGGCAACATGGTTGTATCTTCCTACGTGGTTTAGAATAAATAACCCCATGAGGCCAGTTCAAGTGGTCATTAAACTCAATAAACTAAAGTAAACACAGAGACTGTCTAGACTCTCATTTGCCAAAGAAGTGGCAAGCCCAAAGGACATGTTTAATAAAAGTCAATGAGTGTTGTTCAAACTTGATTTCTTACAACGCTAGAAACCGGGTTTCGATACCCGTGGTGGGCAGAGCACAGATAGCCCTTGTGTAGCTTTGTGCATAATTAAAAACAAACAAACAAAACAAACAAACTTGATTTTGATTTTTTGCTTGCGGTTATTCTATGATTTGAAATTATAATCTCGGGTGTTGGATTAGTTTCATGATTTTAAGAAAACAGTATGGATTATACGAGTATTTTATACTGACCGTGTGTGTGATTCTGATGTCAGTTTAATATTAATATATAAATCAATACTTACATACATTGGTGCAGCAAATTCAATCTCTTTTAGTTTTTCTGTTATGCTAAATAAGAGAAGAGAACGATGTAGATTGCTATTTGAATTTAAAAATTTTTTCTGTAACTGTTCGAAGCGTACGATTGATTACTATGATATTTAAGAAGCTCTTCTACAAATAAGCAACGAATAAATTTAACCAAAGGATTTTATAAATAGTTGAAAGCTCAATAGATGGCAAGACTATCGCTAAATAAAGTCCAATATTTCGGGATTATTGGTCACGAAAGATATTTCGAAGTTTCGTTAATATTAAATATTATAATCAGCGTTTCTAAATTTTTCATGCTGAAATTGTGGATATATGTTGTTAGTACAGAAATATATTTGTAATGACAACACGATTTGATTGCTAAGAAATGCATATTTATTTTTTGTTAAGCACAAAGTTACACAATGTGTTATCTGTGCTTCACCAACCGCGAATATCGTAACCTGATTTTTTGTGATAGAAACCCACAAATTTTTAGGCCACGGGTGTGTGTGTGTGTAGAATTAGATATAGTTCAAGAGTATAATTAATCTAAAACTTTCTTCTGAAAGCAATAATATTTAATAAACAGTTTATGAGATATTGACCGTTGTTGCAGCCTTATGGTGAACATTTTCTTGGTTCAGCTCATTTTGGCACAACAATTGAGAGTATAAATATTAAAAGTTTGAGTTGTGTAATAATGTAAGCACGTAAGTGTTCAGTACACTTACCAGTTCTAACGCAATGCTGTTATCCGATGTGAGCCACTACCATTTGATAGAGTTAAAATTGAAAATATTAGTTTCTTAAAATAACTTCTTAAAAGTTTTATGTGACTAGAAAAATTCGTAAAACTTACAAAACAACAGTTTTAATATTTCTCTCCTCATTTATCATTCTAGACCTTTAGTCCTTTCCAAAGTTGTTATATACATTCGAACGAATTCTGATCATTATAACAATTGCACAGTTTTAAGATGCTATTATCATATAAGTTGTATAACTTAATTAAACCCAATTCAATATAAATTTATTGTTACTTATATAATTTCATGTACATGAATTTTATTGTTAAACGAAGGTGTATTTTGCGATTTCATTTGGTCAGTCTTCTGCAATTAACTAGAATTGTCTTCAGCTTTTGAGTTGTATTCTCTCAATTATACGGTCACAAGTTTACGTTTTTGAGCCATTGTGCCACTAACGATTACTTTTTCTTTTGTTTGTTTTTTGCATTTAGATAGAAAGTTTTTTAATTAAGTGAACAGAATAAAAAAGTATTAACTGAACCAAATAAATAGAGAGATAGTGTAAGTGAGAAATACCAAAGTTGTCTGGAAATTAATTTTGCTATTGTTTATCACGTTTCATCCATATTTATAGACAACTTAACTTGAATAATATTAGCTAGAGCGCCGATAAATTATGATTAATTATTAACTACTTGGACCTAATCTAAACCAAAAACAAGGATGATCCGAGAGATATGCGAGCAGAAACACAAACAGACAGATATACACACACGGGCCGGGGGCGAGGGTAATAAACAGAATACATCACAGTTTAAAACAAGAAGTATACTTTGCATTTATAAATGCCCCACGGTGGCTCGTCGACTGTATTTGTAATAATGAATAATCTTGATGTTGTGAGTTCGATGTGTAGAGGAGAATGAAACCTCGATACAACATTCGTAATTTAACCACATTGGTTAGATTTGCTACTCATAGATGGCGATATTTATCTTGTTCGTTTAGTTTGTTGCACAAAGCTACACAATGGGCTATCTGTATTCTGCCCACCACGGGTATCGAAACCCAGTTTCTAGCATTGTAAATCCGCAGACATACCGCTGTGCCACTGGTGGGCTTGTTCGTTTAGATTCTATAACAAAAATTGGCATTTCTTAATCAACAGGCATGGCTAAAATAAAACTTACCATAAGGTACACTTTACTTTATAATTTATAATTTTATAAGACGCTTTTTCAAAAAGTAAATAATTTATTCCGATGTTAACTAAAAAGAATGCGAGAAACAAACTTTGTTAATTTTTGTAAGAGAAGAAAAATTTTAGTTTCCTGCTCACAAAAATGTTCTTCATTTAGAGTTTTCGATACAGTGTTATTGCTTTTTTTTTCTCATTATTCTTATCATTACTCTTATTTTGCGAATGTAATTATCTGAATAAACCTTACAACTTATCCCGAAAATAATGTATAGATGTTATTGAACAGGAAAAACATATGATTTAATTACAAAAAAAAACAGGATAAAGGAAATAAGATAATAATGTTACATATCAACTTGTACTGGAAGATAATGATGTTACATAAGAGAGGTTAACTTGTACTAGAAGATAATAATGTTGCATAAGAGTGGTTAACTTGTACTAGAAGGTACCAAATTTTGCAAAATTAAACAAATATCCACCGTTTACAAGAGAAAAAAAAGTTACAAATGTTACAGTTAAAGAAAGACAAAATTATATCTGAAAGTGTTGATAATTACACCAATTGTTTTTTATGTTGAAATAACGTATAGGTTGCCTAATATTCAAAAACTGAATTTTTCCGTAAGATTAATAGTTTCAAATATAGGCACTTATAAATTGTAATGTTTTCAAGTAAACTTCAAAATACACAAAGATCTAATTTACCGTAAATGACGGTTTGAGTTTTCCAATTTATTGCGAAATCTTAAGCTTAATGATAACGTGTATACAACCAATTTTCATGTAGATCTCTACATAATTTGTTTTTAAGTGCAAAGTTGCACAAGGGGCTATCTCAGGGATAGAACCCCGAAGTATAGTGTTAGGCGCCCTCAATGACTAATAAGCCATCAGTGATGGGTGGGAGGTCTCTACACTGGTATTTCGTTGAAAGAAGAAAATCATTTATTCTCTGAGATAGTTTTGTTTTTTCCTCTTCAGATAAATTAAATAAGTAGTCTAAACATATATTTTTTAATGTTGATGTACTTTGCAGTTAAAGAGTCGCAGTTGATATCTAATGATTTAGTTTACGATCAGAGTGATAGAGTTAGTCTACGATCAATGTTTGCGTCTGATATGGATAATTTGTTCTTGAGTTATGATAAAAACTAGTGTTTGAAAAATTGTCCTGTTGATCTTAAACCACGTTGTTATAGTCGGCATGTTGATAACATTTGCCACTTTTCAGCCACAGAATTATTAACTCCCTGAATTCCTGAAGTGTTGAACAGCAAATACCAAAATATAAAATTCCCAGTTAAATATGAGCATGAATCGATATATCTTCTTTGCATAATTAGCGTGGTAGTTTTAAACATGATTATTATCACAAACTCTTTTTTTTTCAAAGCTATATTCTTCTTTGGATAGTTTCGTTCCTACAACGGTTAAAACTAGCTTAATGAAACTATTTGTGAATCGTTCTTGCAATATCCACTACGTATCTATAGAAGACTAATTGCAATATGTTTTAAAATGTTTCAATTTTGGACAGGTTCTGCTCACAGATGTAAATCAGATGTGCGATTAAATCTGTTGCGAGAACAAAACACACACACACACGCATATATATATTCATTTTAAGAATAAGCGGGCATTTTTCATCTACAAATGTACTTCGTTGTACAGAGGAATATGTAGGCTCCACCACAAGGTGGATTTCTACTCGTATAAAATAACACACCTTTGGCAAACCACCCTGGTGTACATGAGTCATTTCCCTCAAAAGAAAGAAACTCGACAAGCATCACACAACATGTCTCTATAAAACACAATGCGCTGGTACAACCGACAAATATCGTATAATTAATCGAGTCAGGATGAACAGAAACTACGAATTCGAGAGTCTGGTGACTGTTAAACTGCAACTAAATTTAAATCAACAAAACTCAGTCTTACAACTTCCCTCAAATTATAAGCTTATTCCAATGGTTGAACTTATCAGTTTACAAAAAGAAAAACTCCTTTTCATTTCGACGTATAATTATCATAATTTTATCAAGGAAAATAGCCTCTAATTAATACCATTTAAAATAGTTTACTTAGAAAATTAAAGAGAAAATAAATGCAATACATGAACTCACGTTTACAAGTAAATCTTGTAGACGTCTACTCAAAATACAAATTTAGGAAAGGCTTATGAATTTTGTCTTATGATCCTTTTGTTAAACATTTTATACTTTCTACTACAATTAATAGTTTCGTTTTGAGTTTATGTATTGATTATAACTATTGTTACGCCTCCAGTCGTTACTTAATTAGTTCGTGGGAGGCGAAGGCACACAGGGAGTAGG